>NC_092045.1:0-300000 GCF_003086295.3 Arachis hypogaea | reverse complement strand
TCTTGTGAGCATAGCTTGACATCCACCGCTGAGTCCACTTCAATCTTCACATTCACCTTTACACTCATCACTCAGTTAAACAATTCACAACCCTAATTCTCTTATGATTTCTTTTGGAAAAATAAAATCCCGTTCAAGAAGGAAACCATAGCTGTAAGTAATTGAGAATATTTGTCAAACTCAGCACCAAGACATAGAACAAGTATACATATAGAGCAGTACCAAACAATCCAATTCTCAATTCCATGAATCATAAACAAAAGGGTGTCTAAAATTTCCACAGAATCAATCAAATTCAGCATTAAAAAATATCAAAAACCAAATTTTGCAGTTAAACAGAATAAAGTAAAGATGGGATTTATACTCAAATTCTCCTTAATCTTAAACCATGTCTCAGCACATACTTTGTGAGCAGCAACAAAATCAACTTTACAAGCACAACCCAGTTCAATTGAAACACCAGACTCAGAACTATCACTCTCCAAACCTATGTGACAAATTCTACAATCCCTCTCCACTTTGTGATTAGTATTATTATTAATATTATATTAACATTGCCAACTAAATGGATATTGAAGCTTTAAACTTTATTTAACAACAATCTGTAACATGGCTCAAATAACAAATTAACCAATTTAATTAATACACAACTCCAAACACAGCAAGTAATCTGCTTCATACACTCCTCAAAAGCAGTCCCAAATCATTTGCAATAACAGTGAACTATGCTTCATAAACTACTCAAATTATCAAAATCAGAAACATGAAACACACTATTTAGAATCTACAGAGGCATACCAATTTCAAGAAATGCATAATTGGCACAATTTATCAAGCATGGCAAAGCTAAGTTCTCAAAGAAAATTTTTAATTGAACACAAAAACACAGCACAACGGTCAACAGAGCACAGCAACGAAGAAGACACAAAAGAGGCATACCTCACGTGCAACACTTAGTTTCAAAGGATTCAAGCCTGAAGACCCCATCAATTTCTGCAGATGAATTATCAGAATCATTAACAATGGAGTAATTCACAGTAAAAACAGCAAGATTCACAGATTAATTAACACTTATTCAACAATTATTCAACCCATAACAAGCTCACAGATTAACTAACAACAATTCTTCAACAATTATTATTAAAAAAAATACCTAGAAGCTAGAAGCCCTAGAACAAAGCAGAGCAGATCCTAAGCAAGAGGGGGACAAGTCCACGACCAAAGGGATGACAGGTGGAACAGAGATAGCGCCGGCGACGATGAAACAGAGCTGCGCGACGGTGCTTTCAAAGCTGAAACAGTAGCTGCACGATGGTGGAACAGAGCTGCACGATAACGACGGTGGCTTCGAAGCTCGTTTCAGCGACGGCGGCGGGAGCTGGTAGGAGGTGAGGCAGTGAGATCGATGACAGTGAGAGGAAGGAGGAGCTCGACGGTGATGGGAGGGATGGGTTCGCGTTTGCCGTTATGTGGAGCTAAGGTTGCTGGGTTGGGTATTTGGCTAGGGCATCCCAGCATCCAAACCGGTTTCCGACCGGTTCGACGGTCCAACGTCGGTTTTTCAAATTTCCGGTTTCAACGTCTGTCCGAACCGTTCTTCCCTTCGGTTCGAATCGGTTTTCATAACCTTGGATCTAACCATTTTTTCTCCCATTTAATCACTCTTGGTTTAGTTGAAAGTTGAAAGTTGAAACAGTGAACGAGTGATTGCAACTATCAATTTTGCCGCAACTAAAACAACAGCTCTATCTCTCTGTCTCTGTTGCTGTGCGCTGCTTCAGCGATGAATAACTTAATCCTACGCAATCCAATTCCAACCTGACTTTGTCTATTGCAGTTTGCTCACTTCTCTTCTCTCTTAATTTCTGCATTTCGAAATTCGGATCCAATTGATTGCTATATTGTGATCTAGTAGCACCAGCATGTCCAACTCTCTACCCTACTCCAAGAAAGATGTTGACTACGATAACGCCAAGTTTCGCCACCGCTCTTTCTCAAAGGTATTCCCTTTTTTCCTCTCAGCTCTCAATTCAATCCATTTTATGTCCAAGTCAACCCCCAATTTTAATTGTTTATTGATTGCATCATCAGACTGTAGATTTGTTCCAATCTTGTTTCTGGGTAGATGGGAAACTTGATTTCAGATCAAAGCTAAGTCTTTTTTATTTTTTGGGAACCATTTTTTTTTCTGAAATATGATGCTATCTGTTGTAATTAGGGCCTTGAGTGATAGGAATCCTTGCGTTGGTTGGTGGATAGAGAGTCAAACTGTTCCAATAAGAAAAACTGGTTATTCTTACCTGTGTTAGTAAGATAGTGGAGAATTTAGTTGTATCTTGATCACTGCACTGATGTTCTGTATATGAGGAATTTTGGTCTTGAGACATAAAAGGTATCGAGAGAGGAAAAACTAGTTATTCTTACCTGTCTTTTACTAAAATGTGAAAAAAAAAAAGGAAAAAGAAAAGCACACTTATTTATCGTGTTTTGATTTTCCAGGTCATTACTCAGAGCTTTCTCACCAGTAACCGAAAGCGGGATTGTTTTAGCTGTAGTACTGGAAAGTTTTTGCTTCTGTTACTGATCTTTGGTGTAGCATATCTTATGCTGACACATACAAGTCCTGGTGACGTAGTTTCTAAGGATCAAACAATAGGAAATAGAAACAGTGAAGGTATCAGTATTACTAATGGTGCTGGTAGATTGAAGAAGTTATGGAGACGGGCTCCAAGGCTTCCTCCTCGGTTACCACCTGATGCTAAAGGGACTAATAATGGTATTGGTCATGCAACTGAAAATCGAGATGCCAGATCAATGTGGATTACCAGGAAACAAAAGGTCAAAGATGCTTTTATTCATGCTTGGTCTGGCTACAAAAAATATGCAATGGGTCACGATGAACTTATGCCACTGAGCCACCATGGAACTGATGGATTAGGGGGATTAGGTGCTACAGTAGTGGATGCTCTTGATACAGCTATGATAATGGGCATTGATGAAGTTGTTGCTGAAGCAGGAACCTGGATTGAAGAAAACCTTTCTGATAGAATTAGCAAAAAGGGCCAAGTAAATTTATTTGAAACCACAATACGGGTTCTGGGTGGCCTATTAAGTGCATACCATCTAAGTGGTGGGGAAAAGGGAATGAACATAACTCATGCAGGACCTAAACCTGCTGTTTATCTAGAAACTGCTAAGAATTTGGCTGACCGTCTGCTATCTGCTTTTACAGCCAGTCCAACAGCAATTCCATTTAGTGATGTTATTTTGCATGACTCATCAGGCCATGCAGCTCCTGGTGGATTGAGTAGCACAGCAGAAGTTTCCACTTTACAGCTTGAGTTTAATTATCTCAGTTCTGTATCTGGTGATCAGAAATATAGTTTGGCGGCAATGAAAGTCATGGATCACATAAAGACTCTTTCAAAGACTGAAGGACTAGTTCCCATCTACATTAGGTAAGGAATCTCGTATGATTTAATTGGAGTATTCAGCCATTAGTTTTAACTTGAGGTCATTTTTGATAAATCTTTAAAATTCTCTTGTTAGTATGTTGTCATGCATTTTCTTATTATATTTCTCATATGTAAATGCAGCCCACATTCTGGTCAATTCAGTGGAGAAAATTACAGATTGGGATCCCGTGGTGACAGTTACTATGAGTACTTACTTAAAGTTTGGCTTCAGAGTGGAGCTAGCAGAGATAGTAATACATCGTATCTATATGATATGTATAAGGAAGCAATGAACGGCGTTAGACATCTTCTTGTTCGGAAAACAATTCCAAATGGATTAGTTTTTATTGGCGAATTGCCGTATGGATTAAATGGTGATTTCAGCCCAAAAATGGATCATCTGGTATGCTGTACCTCCTAATTATGAATCTTGGCATTGCATGAAATCTTTTTAGCAAGTTAGCTGCTTGAAAATTCCATTCAGTAGAAACAGTGCCAATTTGTTGAGTTATTGGGCTAAATGTCAGGCAATGAACCAGCTATTTAGATGACACTGATGAAATATGGATTGGCTTGTTATTAAATGTTATTGATTTGTAATTGGTGGACTTGAGGTGTCAAATTCATTTCTCCCCCTCTGGAGTTATGATATGCCCATCCTGTGGTACTCTAAGTTATCAAACAAAATTAGACAGTCAATGCCCTTGCACTTTGCCTTTATCTAGCATACACAGTATGTTAAATGCCTGCTTCATGCTAAGATATGCTTTTTTGTGTCCTTGGTAAAATTTGTTCCACAAACAACTTAAATTTCTGCCGAGTTTGTTTTATGTACAAGGAACAGTATTTGTTTCAAGTACTTCCGTATAGGCATTCATGTTTTCACATCTGTCAGATGATGATTTCATAATTGTAGAATGAATTTGAATAAAGAAAAATGAGCCTATGTAGTAGTGTTACATAAGAATTCTAGGAAATTAGATGGTCACAACCGTGATTGGCTGAACTGTGTGATATTGTGATTGGTCCAAGATATCAGCATTTACATTAGCAGTATTGCTTAAGAGCCATAAGATAGGTTATTATATGACTTTAATGCTCTTGAAAATGTCTTTCAGCCAAGCATTTTAACCAGTTGTAAATGAGTGTATGTGTTGACATTGTCCTAATAACGTTTATGTAAATTAATGCAACCAATCCAGGTGTGTTTCTTATCTGGTACTCTTGCACTGGGTGCCACCAAAGGCCTCACAAGAGAACAAGCAATGAAAAACAACATGCTTAACTTTGAAGATCTGGAGAATATGAAGCTTGCAGAAGATCTGGCTAAAACATGCTTTGAGATGTATGCAGTAACTTCTACTGGTCTGGCTCCTGAAATTGCTTACTTTCATACTGAGGTTTGTGAGACTATTGTGGCACTTTGAATTGTTTATTTGGTAAACCGTTCAAAAGTAAATTCTGCTCTGCTCCGTGGGGCCGTATATGCTATTATTTGTTTTCTTGCATTATTATATAGCAAGAATGGAGACTTGACATGTAGCATCTGTTTTATATAGGAGTATTCTGAACAAGATCTTGATGGAGGGAATAAGAGCTCAGAATACGTGAATGACATTATAATAAAACCTGCTGATCGTCATAATCTCTTGAGACCTGAGACTGTGGAGTCATTGTTTGTTTTATACCGCATTACTGAAGATCCAAAGTATGATCCCCCTCCTTCTCTTATATCTAAGGTTGATTTATATTTTCTTTTGTTGCGGTAATAATAATTTTCTTAAATATATATTTTGTCTTACAGATACCGCGAATGGGGTTGGCAAATCTTTGAAGCTTTTGAGAAATACACAAAGGTCGATACTGGTGGTTATTGTTCTCTGGATGACGTAACTAGTATTCCTCCGCATAAAAGAGACAAAATGGAGACTTTCTTTCTAGGAGAAACACTCAAGTACTTATACTTGCTTTTTGCGGACAGCTCTCTCATTCCACTGGATAAGTTCGTCTTTAACACGGAGGCGCATCCTATACCGATCAAGTTGAAGAGTTAAGTTTTATTTGTCAATAGCATTCATTAGGCAGAGCTTTCAGAAATCCAGACTGCGGCAACGCAAAAGTGAGATGATTCGTTTAAGGCTACCCAGGCATCTCTTTTGGCTGAGCGAGAGCACTTCTGGTTGTAAAGGCATTGATTACTGCGAAATACTGTTTGATTAAATCGTGAAGTACATTGGCAAACACATTACAGGGACAGTCACTTGATTATATGACTTGGTTTTCTTGGACTAGTAACTACCCCTATCTTAAATTATTAATGAGATTGTAAAGTTTTGTTTCCACCATCATAAACAAAGAGCCTATGTTGTAATTGAATTGTATCATTTTTTCCAATTTGATTATGACATTACATTAGCTTTCTAAAGGTACAACCTACCATTGCTTGTGCACTGCTAATATCATAATGTCAAATTTTCACTATCACTACAAAGAAAGAAGAGATGATCCCCATCTCTAATGACGTTTGTGTCGTCTATCTCTGCATTCTTTTCATTAATTACTTTTGTAGGTTTCAAGCCTCCAAATTTTTCACCTGCAGTTTTCCAAGTTAATAGTTATAACGTTGTATTGAGAATATTGCTTTACTGATTTATGAATGTAACAAAAGAAACTGAAAAGCAGAAGGCAGGTATAATAGGTTGATAATTAAATATACTTACCAGCAATGTTGAGCAGCTCTTCCAATGATTCAGGAAGGATGATCAACTTTCCGTACTGTCCCTGTGGGTTAGTTTTGCACCCGCTTAGCAAGTGGATTGTGACTCTCTTCTTCATGAACCCAGAAGCATCTTTTCTTTTGTTCATGGTTGAGTCATTCCTATCAAGGTTAAGTATTTCTGGCTCCACAACCTGTATTCTATATTCTCCTGAAGATTTCATCTCCTTTTCACAAGTCACTATTTGGTCAGAGATGCTCTTGCTTTTGAGCTGTTGCACTGGAACTTTTGGGGTATTTGCATTTGCGTCTCTCTCAAGCAGAATTTCAACCATGTCTTGATCATCTCTTTTTCCATCTTCAGCACTGATTGAATGCTGATCATCCTGCAAATTGGCCTCAGAATCCGTACATGTGCGGGAAAATCTGCCTCTTTTGTTGCCTCCGTGAAGCAGTTTCTGAAGAAACAATCTAGGATCCGCACTCGGATATTCCAAGCCTGGCTCTTGATGCCCCTTTGACCTCTGTCAAGCAATGATTGAACGTTGTAATAGCAGGGAGAGAGATATGCCAAATGCCATAACTGAATTGTAATTACCATGAAGAGGTTATCTGTTATGATCTGTGCATCTCTGGGATTTGCATGCAAAACATTGGTGAGTGATGTTCTGTTGAGTCTTAGAATTTGAGAAAGCTCTGTGGTCCGAACTGTGAAAGGCTGAGGTACATGATATAACGCACCAATCTCACCAAACGTATCTACTGCAAATACTTTTCTAAAGAGCTGAAACGATAACAATTCATGTTCAGTTCTAATTTGATTGGGGGGAAACAAATGAAACACTAATGTTTGAATAGCATGACATACTTGTTCTTGGCCATCCACGTATTGAACAAGATCCTGCAACAATAGAAAAGCCTCAGTAAGCATTCTCTGACATGCGTGCACTCATAGCTTCATCGATTCTTTATGTAACTCACCACTGCCCCTGAAACCAGAACGTACAAGTCTGTAGACGACTCGGTTTGCAGTACCACATCTTCCCCGGGTGGGAAATACTCGGCTTCCATTTCTGAAACCTGTTTTTTATTTATTTAAGGAGTTTGATACTGTTGTGTGACAAAGCTGAAGAAGAAATTATTATTATCATGTTACCAGTTGGAAAAGGAAGTCATGGGAGACTCCTTTGAAGAGGTAGACCCTTTGCACAACTGGAAAGAACAGATGGTGTGCAATGCTTGAACGAATCGCCCTTGGCAGATCATTCAGAGTTTCTTGCTGCTTCAATGCTTCTGTCTTGAACTTCAAGCATATGTGTGACAACATCTGATCCTGTATCCGTGGTGGAAGATGGTTTCTGGAAGCGAATTCAGTGGCTGCTCTCACTGTATCTCTCTGTGCCATTCAAACCAGAATTGATTGACTAGAACTGAATGAAAAGAAGAAGAAGAATATTAGTGGAGAAGAGAAGCATACAAAGTTTCTGGTGCGGCTGGTCCAGTGAACAACTAGGTTGGTCATGTTTCCAATGATGTATGATGTTAAACCCAAGTTGAAGAGCATGTAGAAGATATCAAACAGCATCTCTCTGGTGTTCTCTGCATGCAAATCTCCATAGCCGGTGGTTGTAAGAGTGACAATGGACCAGTACATTGCAGTCACATATCTGTCCCAGAGGCTTTCTTCTTTGAAATCCGGGTACGTGGCGCCAATCCAGGTTCTCTTTGAATCCGGGTACTTATCTGCAATCAGATAGTTGAAGCAGCCGGCACAATGGACTGCAAACAATGTTACCTGAAATAGTGTGAAATGAATTGAGTTTGTTGAAGTGAAAGAAGGTAGAGATCAAGGATGGATGAATGGCTTACAGCAATAAGCTTTGTGCACCTTGTCCAGAAGTAGTTGAAGCGAATGTCCTTTTCGAGTCTGAAAGCAAAAAAGAATGAGGTGGAAGGAAGTATGAGATGCAAGTAGAAGTAGTTGGTGTGGTAGAGACTAGAGAGGTGAACCTGGCAAAAAGAGAGCTGACTCGTCTGAGCCTCCATAATCGAAGCATGTTAAGGACTTTGAAACCAATCTCACTGCTGTGGTTTGTGAAGAGGAGGGTGATTGGCTGGAAGGGTGCTGTGGAGCATACATCAAAGGCAAACCAGGTAGATATGTACCTGATTGCAATTTTCTTTGGATCATCAACCAGAAGATATGAGTGGCTGTCTAAGTATGCCACGAAGAATGTGAGGATGATGTCAACTGCGAAGAAGCCATTCACTATGTTATCTATGATGAATAGCGTGTCTTGCTTGTAAGTCAGAAAAGCGAACTCAAAGGGACAAATCCAGGCTGAGTAAACCACTAGAACAACCAGTAACATCTCCCAAGCCCTGCCATAACACATACATAACAACATACATCAAGCTAAGCTTTACTCTCGAATTCGATTGGATTGGATTGGAATGGAAGACATAAGGTACTGGTACCGGTACCTATAACGTGGGTTGAAAGGCGAAACTATGTATTTTCGAAGGCGAGTTTCCTGGTTTATTCTTGCTCCAAGAGATGGTAAGAGGTCATTGTTCAAGAAGCTGCTGTGTGAGAGACTTGGCATTTGGAATTCATCCATCCAGAACCTCTGGAAGAAGTTCTTGGCACAGGAAAGCGACATGTTTGTCAAGCAATTGATTGAGTCTTGAATGAAACCTTTTGGTTATATGCCCACATATTTATACTCACCCTGCCCTTTGTTGACTCTATGACTTATGATAATGCAAACCAAACAAGGTAAAAACGTTGTAGGGTAATTAGAAGATGTTGCAAGTGGCAGACAAAGAGGGTTTTCTACAAATTTAAAGAAGCTGCAAATGATGTTTCTAGCTGCATATGAAATAGTAACATGTGTAGTGATTAGTGAAGCACGGGATATTGCAAATGGTTACTGTAAAGTTTGGAGTTGAAGAGGTGTTTGACACGTGGACCAATAAACATTCAAGTGATATGTTATCTATAAGCCACCTTGTAATGCAGTGGTTAGTTATTAAGTCAGTTGTTGTTAGTTGTTCTTCTCATCCAATAAATGAGCATGTGAAAGACATAGTCTGATATGTGAGTAGTAGTAGTATATAAATACAATGGTCCCGTGCGTATGAGTATCTTACAAGAATCTTTTCCAAGAGATAATGGATGCAAGAACTGAACCCCACTTGCTTTGGGGGGATACCATACAAAACAGAATTTTTTTTACTTTCTTATAAAGCTCAAAATCCTGCACTGCATCTAATTTCCTCCACAATTACCAACTAATTTAAATAATAAAAGATGCTCATTGCAATCTTTGTTACTCATAAAACTATATAGTATATCATATGATTTTTCTTACCTCTATACTCTGTGGTCCATGTTCCAAGTTTCCTCCGCTAGCCTCAAGCTCAGGGCTCAGAGCAACACTTACTTGTCACTTAATTGTAGCAAATCAGAAATCTTAAGATTTGTTTGGGTGAGTTTATAAGAAAAGATCTTTTTGCGAGTTATCTTTTTTTAAAAGATTTTATGAAAAAGTAAAAGTAATTTTATGTTTGGGTATCTCATGTAAAAAGATATTTTTATTTATCAATTATATTTGAATATAACAATATAAAAGTATTTTTTATTTATTTATTACATGAAAAACATCTTTTTTTTTCAAGGAAAAAAAATCTTTTAAAAAAAAGATGTAAATGACAGCTTCTCAAAAAAGATGTTTTTTTTTTATTTTTCTAACATCTTTTACCTTTACTATTAAAAATTTGCTAAACACGCTAAAATATAAAAAAAAAATCTTTTTTTCATTGAAAAAAGATTATTTTTTATCAAAATAATGGCGTCCAAACAATCACTTAAACTCTACCTAATCTTTTATCTTTTATTTATCCCTTATGCTACTACAGAGAATTATAACTGCCTTCTCATAACACAATAAATACACAATAAAATGTATTATCTGACACAATTTTAATTTCAATAAAGAGTTAAATTGAATAGAATATTAAAATGCATATTTCTTTCTTTGGAAAAATTAGGTGGTAGTGGGGATACCTTTTTCTTTTTGTCCTTGTTATTAATAATATCATAAGACAGAGTCGACAGTAAAAGAAGTAGTAGCATCGTAGTAGTGTCAATAATCATGCAACACCATTAATAATATATAGAAATGAAGTTTATGGATCAAAGTTTATATAATTAAGAGGTGAGGTTAGTAGAAACATGAAACATGCAAGTTGAGGGTTGTCCATGGTAGCAGCAATAAGTTGCAAGAGTTGCCCCACTACCTATCGTGGACTGCATGGTATCCAGATAGATAGATGAAGAACACACAGTTACAATTGTCCATGATCATCACGTGCTCACTGCTTTCATCTTCTTGAATAATTCATCAGATTAATTAATTACCAAATTCTTGCAATTCATTTTGTGGTTAATAAGGAAAACCGTGTGGAACTCTTGATCATGGTTTGTTTCTAGTTTGGTAAGGACGTAGCCACGTAGGGTTACCCTATGAATCATGATCCTCGTGAATATCACAACATTATGCAAAAGATATAGTGTTCAAACGATGTTAACATTACACGGACAAATAAAATATAATTATTTGGGTTTTGTTAAAAATTCTTATAAGCAAAGTTATAATTCTTATAATAATTAAGCAGTGAAATATATCACCTGCCAACCCGGCCCCTTGCTAATGTTGTTTTTTTTAAGGGATATGCTAGGTAACCAATAATTTTTTTGAATAACATGAACAATCAATAATCAAATTAAAACACATTACATTTTTAAATTATCTACCTAAATTTTAATATTAGAATAACTATTCGCACACCTAGTGAAATGAACATCCGATATATCAATTGTTTACATTGTTTAGTATTTTCATTGTCTACTTATGTTTTTCTTTTTTTTTAAAGTATAGGGAGATAATGAGAATACTAAACAATGTAAATAATAGATATATTAAATGTTCAATTCAATAGGTAAGCAAATGATTATGTTAAAATTATTCTTAATTGGATGGTTATTTTTTTATTTGATTTATTGATGCCCAATTAACAATGACTGGATGTTCAATTTACTATGCAAATAGTTATCCTAATGTTAAAGTTTAGAAAATAATTTGGGAATGAAGTATTTTCTTACTTTATTCGGTCAATTTCAAAAATTTACGTTGTTTAAAAAAATTATTGTCTACCTAACAAAATCATTTTTTTTTTTTGAAGTTTGTGGTTCAGTACTTCAGTTAGCTTATTATTCATCAAAAGTTGCCAACATTTAAAGCAAAAACCAAAAAGTGTAATGGGGCACGTGAATTTTGTGAAAATAAAAACGAAATAGAAGATCACAACTCATTAAGTTTCTGGTTGTTGGGTTGGTTGTGTTTTTTCAATTAAGTCAAACCCATTTTGTAATCAATTTCATGAACGAATATTCAAGGCTTCCCAAGAAACTTGCTTTTGGAAAAGTAAGAGAAATTTCTGACTGTTTTATTATCGTTAAATAATTATTAAGAAACGATAATACTAAAAAGAAGATATAATTAAAGACAGATATTGCCACAAGACTAATGGACTGTTTTCTCAAAGAAATGAAGATGGGCTAGAAATGACTTTAATTTGTTCCTATATAAGAAAAGAAGCAGTAAGGCGCATAGGATCCAAATCCAATCCTTAATAAGCATTTGGCTTTGGTATCAATTGGGGCTCACTTACGTTGGTTCTTGAAATGACACATAATTAGCATTTGCATATGGTATCAAATGGGGCTCACTATCAATGCAATTCGCCACGACCTCCCATTTCATATTTCAGTATATGATGCACTTCATTTGCTTCAAAAGGAATCCCGTTCCAGTTGAATGATTTTTTGATAGTTAAGTTCCATTATAATATTATAAGGTCCTATTTTAATATCACATATGGATATATATCGTACATGCATGTATGTAAAAGAATTAATTTTAGTTTTAATACTTAAATATTAACACGTAGATATTAATAATTAATTTTATTATTTGTTTTCGATAAATATTAGTATATATAAAAATTTAATACTATAATTATATAACAATTAAATTTTTTTATAAGAGATAATCTTGAATGAGTAGAAATAAATCATGATGGAACTAGAGAAATTTTGTCATCCACAAGTCTCAAATTCAAGCTTTGTTTGTCCAGAAGAGAAGTATATGATACTTGAACTAACTTTAATATAATAGTAATTAAAATCTGATGAATAAGATATTGATAGTTTTTTTTTTTATTTTTAAATTTTATCAAATACAAATTGAATCCGTACAAAGTACAAACAATTTTCACTCTCTAATAATAAATTAAGCAAAAAATTACAATGAAATAATTAAGAAGAAGATAGAAACAAAGCTAGGAAGAAAAAAAGAATATTTGTCCTATAACGATTAGAAGACCTAAAAAAAAAAAGTGGTTTATGGTCCTGCAAATTGAAAGTAAGATGCTCATCATCAAAGTGGTCCTTATGATTGCTATCTATATATAGTTCAGTAATAATTCTAAGTAATTAGCGATACCAAATTACAGGTTTCCCAGCAAAACTATGACTAAACCCAAACGGAATTTGGATTTTAGGCCTTATTTCCAACGCCAGATGATGAATACGAGTTTTGTGGCCATTACCCGGAAAAAAAAAGTTAAAAATAAAGTTTCTTGTGTGTATATTTCGTATATTATTGTTCATATAATAGTAAACTTGTCCTTCACTACATACTTGGGAACCTTACATGAAATTAAATCTTGCATGCATGCATGGAACTTTACTCCAATTTTATATTCACGCGTTTTTTTTTTCGTTTCAATATCTTTCTTTATTATATATGAACTTGCTAGTTAAATTAAGTTGATCGAGTAACTAATTCATTCGTTGGTGTTAAGTATTGAAATAAATTTTAATTTTATTTTGTGTATGTAACAAATCAACAATCATTACAATAGAAATATCAACTTCACGTGAAATCGACTGCATCTGAATTTTTACCGTACCGTTTATCTAAAAAATTGTAATGCATGGTTTTAAATCGTTACAAAACAATTACGAGCATTATGAAAATCACCATCTTTTAAAACGCAAAGAAATATATTTACGATTATTTCTAGCAACTGCTGATATAATTGTCACTATATTTTTTATTGTTTTTTTTTTTAAAAACTAACAAAATGGCCGTAACTTTATTGTGATTTTTCTTTTCAAAAATTGTAGCAATTACAATCCGTCACAATTTTATACAAGGATTAAAAAAATAGAATAAACTATGATTTGGTATACAAATATATTAAACTATAAAATATTATATACATTTATATATAAATACATAATTGATAATTTTAGTATATAAGTAATATTTTTATATAATAAAATTATTTTAATATGTGTGGCATAATTAATTATAGAGAATAATTTTTTTTAATTCATTGTAAAAATAACTCATTAAAATGCTATACATCAGAGTTCAGTTTGGAATAAAAATTCGGGATCAAGATTCTTTATTAAAATAAGGAGGTTGATAAAGTGATAACGTGAGAAGTTAATCATTTTTAAATTTAGATAATAGACACATATTTTATGAAAAGTACAAAATCAACAATAATTAACTATTTATTTTAAAGAACTAATAAATTATAATTTAAATGACATTATTTTTTTATACTCATCTAAAAATTACTAATTCGTTTTGAGACTCTTGTTCCACTGGTGGTGGCTCCTGCACACATACACATGGCACTCGGATGAGTGATTGAATTAGCATAGTTGTGTAATTTGCAAATAAAGTAGCTCACGTGGGTACACATGATATGTTCCATTAATGCAGGGCTTTTGGTTCTCCAAAGAGCCCTACCTGCAGTGTTATGTGTATGTTATGTTTAGAGTAATAAGATTTTTAGAACAAGAGAACATGCATGCAAGCAAGCATTACTTTCAAGCGCATCTCTTTAATTTTTGCTAATTATATTGCCTTCACTGATAAAACCATTATGTATGTGGCTCAATGCTGTACATACTTTTTCTTTCCGTATAATTTGGTGAAAATTCAGGTATAGTCTACTTTACGTAAATTTGATATTTGAGAGCCGTTAGATGATTTGATGTTTTTAAATAATTGAATAAAATTGTTATGTGCAGAAAAGGGGAGATATTCCCTTTGTGAAAGGAGAGGCATTAATTAATACTCATAATGGGACCAATGAATTGCATTGCCGTCGAGAATGGGAGATGCTGGATGCCCTTATTTTCATGTGGCTGATGAACTTCCATTTACCACTTTCTTCTTCCTTTCACCTTACTATATTATGCTTCTCTTTCCGTCCTCTGTCATCTCAACTACATGCTTTCTTTTTTTAATTTTGTCCACTTCTATGTTCTATCTCAACTTGTGCTTTGCATGCTAATTAAGCACTTGTCCTTTTTTATATTTCAACAGTTGAATGAAATTTATATCCTATCCACGTATAATAAGATTAAAATAAAAGATAAATAATCAAAATTTTAATTCTTATTAAACGAGAACTTTAATTTACTGAAATTTATAAATGAAAATATCAACCTAAGATCAATCAAATATAGTGTTTTAGATATAAGATATAAGAAAGTATTTTCTTGTCCTATGCAGTACATATCTATCACTTTGTTATAATGTGATATTGAAGAATATTTAATTGCTCACTTTTTTTAGAATAGATTCCCTTATTTTCTTTTTTTCAACTGTTTCTAATATATGATATTTTATTATATAATATTTTCTCTCACATCCTTTTAATATTATTTAAAAGAATTATTATAAAAAATGTCACACGTTATACGATTAATTAAAAAAATTGAATATATATAAAGAGACGGTAACAGTGATAATTTACACTATTTTTATTTTAAAAATAATTTAAAAATTTTAAAAATATTTCTATATTTAATTTATTTTAATTCTATCCAATTTTTTTATTTATATCAAATGTACATCTAAATTTTCAATATCACAAGGACAATATTTAATACAAGTAAGTCTAACAAAGTTTTGTCACTTCATTCCTAGTCACCAAATATTATTTTTGAATTAATTTTAAATTTTTAAAAAATTTAATTATCAGAAATATATTTGATGTAAATAAAAAAATTATAAAAAAATTAAAATAAAATAAAATTTAAATAAAATTTTTAAAATTTTTGACAAATTTTAAGAATAAAAAATATATTTTACACAAATTTTTTTACAAATATAAATTTAAAAAAGCAATATTATATAATTTCTTTAAACAAAAATCAAATACAATTTTTTTTTAAATTTATATAAATCGTCTTGAACTGTCGGTTTTAAATTATAACGTAAATCATCTTACCTAAAACGTTTTATGAATTCAAATTTTAATAAGAGATAAAGATAAATCATCCTAGATTAATATGTGTTAAATATTTAAACCGATCTAAATCGTAATAAATTATAACAATTTTTATTTATAAATTAATTTAAATTATACTATAAAAATTCTAGATTTTACTCATAAATTATTTTCTATCATTTTAGAGTAGGACCATTTATGTTCTAATCTAAAGAAGCTATACATCATAACACGATTTATACTAATATTAAAAGAGGATTATAATGTACTTAATTTTCGTTTAGAAAAATAATGTAATATGGATTCCGTTTAATTTATATATGTAGAAAAGCCTTTTACCCAATTATTGTGATATATGGATATAGGACGAAGCACACAGATAGTGCCATGTGCCCTAGTACGTGTTAATGGTGAATCCGGTTTTTACCTTTTATATATAATAAAAGATGGAAACTCAGCTACAGTTCACGTGAAGTTGATAATTCAGAGTCGTTAGATAAAAATTTAGTCAAATTATTTAAATCATCTAACGGCTTTTAACTATTAACTTCACGTGAAATCGACTGCACCTGAGTTTCTACTATAATAAAAAAGAAAATATATACTATGTAACTATGTGTTATATATAATAAAAGCCTGAATAAATGATCACCCATTTTTTACCTTATATATAATAAAAAAGAAAACATATACTATGTGTTATATATAATAAAAAGTTGAATAAATGATTATTTTTAAAAAATACTTAGTAGTACTATAATAAAAAAAATACTTTTTTTGTTATTTTATTTATGGATTTTTTTAATTTTATAATTAAAAAAAATATATGAGTTAGTTTTATTAAAATTTGACTAGTACTTAATCGACAAAAATAATAAATAATTTTATACTATTAAATATAATTTTACATTATTAAAAATACTAATAATAACTAATTAATAATTATAAATTATAAAATTTAATAATCTCCTAACACTTTTGTTATAATTATGTATTTAAAAGAGCAAATTCACTTGGATAACGAAGAAGACACTTTTGAAAGGACGTGAATAAGAAGAGAAGTTTAATTTAATTACTTCATCTATCCATTGAATTTGAATGTCAGTTTGCTAAAATAAGAAGGCAATAATATCCTTGACTAAGATGAGGATTAGACCTTCAAATATAGGGATGGAAAGAGACAAAACTCAAAAGAATGTAATCTTAAATTCAAATTTGAAAACGTCGTCATCATCCAATCTCTATCTCTATAAGACTGGTAATTAGGATATCAAAAAAAACAGAACCCGCCGAAAGTGGCAGCTTCCAATAAATGGAAGGCATATATAGCTGCTATATATATCTAGCAAGTGCAGGTCCATTATTTAATTCTTCAACTTATTAAGCTTTTGTTATCAAGCATCACTAGCATATAAGCTAGTATAGTCAACAATGCATTAACATGCTTATCAAGGATCTATATATACCATAATACCAACAATTCCCTATAAACTTTGTTCTTCTTATTACGTTATACTTGAACACTGCCACCATACCTAAAAATGATATGTACGATCTTCCTTATTAGACTAGTAATGTTCAATGCCTATTTTTTAATAATACCTTGTTTTTATTTATGATGATAAAAAATTAATTAAGTGTAAATATTTTTACAAACAGTAAATATATTTTAGTATATATAGCATGTAAAAAAGGTAGTATCGTTTTTATTAGAACTATTTCAGGAAATAATATCGTAGGGGTTGCTTCTTAAGATGTGAAGCCTATTTATCTGCCAAAATTAGTTAGGCAAACTGCCAAATTAGTTTTGACGGTTTTGGAAAAAAAATCACACACACATATATATATATATAAAACTTTAACACAAATCTAATAAGAATATTTTTACTCTTCACTTTTAATGATATAGTTTAATCTATAGTTAGTTAAGTTAATATCGATCGGAGACTTAGTTGTAATTTTTTTATACTGTTAGTGGTAGAAGTTAGGAGAGTACATGGTCTGACTCAGTCTAAAAACTCGATTCAGATCTGAACATTTTAGAGGTTAACTTGGTATGATTTCATCAAGTCTACGGTCGGGTAAGGGTTTTAAAATAGATCTGGTCATTATTTAGGGTCAAGTCCGAGTCAAGGCAAACCCGACTTTATCCGACCCATGTGTATATTAAGAAAACTAAAAAATTGTGTATATGTTTTAAATTAATTATAACATTATATTATATTAATTATAAGTTTATTATTTTATTTTTTATCATACTTGTTAAATTAGAAAATAGATTAAAGAAGCATCAAATTAAAATTTATGAACAAATTCAAGTTTAAATATGAATATCAACTTCTCAATAACAAATTTTTTTTTTTTATAGATAAATACATTATAAATAAATTTCTTTATAAATTATTATTGAAACTTTAAAGGTTTAGTTTTCTCCCAGTTTAGATCCAGTATAATTGTGACCTAAAAATATTTAGATTTCATCGAATTTAGAGTTAGGTCATGGTCTAAAAAATAGGCTTAGTATATATCAAGGGTCGAATCTAAATTAGGACAAACCTAATTTCACTCGCACCCCTAATAAAAATTGCTGTTATGGTATTACTATATATAGTCTAACTGTATATATAGTGTAAAACTGTAAATGTGTATGTGATCCACCGTAATAATAAAATCACTTCATCTAACTCGCATGCTTCTCTCATTCAATTTCTCTTTCACTTCTATGAGAGCACAGACAAATTCATCTCTCTAAGCTCATTTCATCAAGTTGTGTAAAGGACCTAACATAGCTTTAAATTAAACCTAACTTAAAGAATCGTTCAACAAGACTAACTACTATAGTACGTGGTCATGGACAAGTGTAATTTTGATTAATTAGTTTTTAATTTATCGGGAGATGGAATGAAGAAAGGAAAATCAAACAACAAACCTAATCAAATTTTGTCATCATGTCATTTCATGGGTTTTAACCTTTAAATAGCAAAGCCAGTCCAATTCAAATTATTTCGTTTGTTTTTCCCAGTCATATATATATAAAAGGCAACAAAGCTCAGAATAATTATATTTTTACCCAACCCTCCCAGCTACACATGGTAGGTAGGTAGGTATGTTACACCAAAATTATTAGACACTTCCATGCGATCAATTGTAACCGTATTTATTCTATTTAGGTAAAGAGTAACTAAGACTATAGCAATATAGCAATGCCAGTATCCTCCATTTCAATTCCCTCAATGATTAGTCTCTTCTAGAAGTACTAATCAACTCAATAATTGCATTAACATTAGGAATCATTTAGTCAAATGTTCACGTAAAACGAAATTGAATACCACACTCAAATTAAACACACCGTGCTTCCCCTTTTTAACTAGGCAATGCATATCCTACCTATAAAATATGGAAAAGTATGAGGAGCCAATAGAATATTTGTACAATATGTACAATGGAAATTTATGGCGTATTAAAGATATAATCATTAGTGTTACCTTTTTTCATCGGTTGGAGTTTTTGGGATGAGTGGTATCATAACATGGTATTAAAGCTCTAGATTTGAAATGTTAAGAGTTCGATCCTTGATAAACCTTAATTTAAACTTTTGAAAATATGTTTATTATTCTTAGTAATAAGATGGTTATTTTAGATAGTATGAAAGATGTTCATTTTGTAATTTCTATTGTAGACATTGTACAAATAGTCCATTGATTCCTAACAGGACTCATAAAACATTGATCACATCAATAAGTATTTAGGCTTTCCGTTTCTGCCAACTGTATATGTACAATATTTCTCCCCAATACATAAAAAAGGATTAAAAACCTAAAAACAACAGTTAGATATTGCCTACGGTTCTTCAACTAATATACCAATATCCAATTTAAATAACCATAACCAATAATTCAGCAGCATCCAAAATGTCTCAATATATAGTAAAAGCTACTACAGATATCTAATTGCATTGATCGAAAAATAGGCAATATATGCATGCGAAATTCGCCACCGGTATAATTATTATGATTGATACATATCTATTTAAACGAATCTAAAAAAGATTAAAAAATGATGACAATTTAAAAAAAAAAAATCAGAGAAGAGAAGAATTGAATTATTGCTATTTTTACACTGACATGTACAAATGCTATATAGCTATTAATAATATTATACACGTTTGTTTTTGGATTTTTTCAAAATTATGTGAATAGAAAGTAATTGCAAAAGGCCTTTGTTGCTTATGAGTGATGACTAAATTAAGTTAGTAGGAGACCATAATAAATTAAAACCAGATTTTTATTTCCCGTACAAGTTTTATGCATGTCCTATTTTTTTCTCTTTCCTCCCTTCATGAGATTTTCTTTATTATTATAGTAACCACCCAAATAATATTATTAAATGTTGACTAAATTTACATAATTAAGATATTGTGTCTAGTTTTCCCAGCACATAGAGCATGACTTATTCTGGAAACTACCTGAGCTTACATAGCATTATTTGACCAATATAATCTATTTGTTGGCCATGTATGTGCATGCAATGCTGAGGTTACATCCAGGTGAGGCATGCGCGGTTGTTTCATTGATGGGACTTGTAGTGCATTCTAAGAATAATTGTAGAGAAAGTGGGTGATCCAATAATATTAGATTAGATCAGTTACAATACCATATAGAATTGAGATTAAGTACATCTTGGTAATGTGTGAAGCACTACTGCAGGTTTTTGCAGGCCAGCCCCATTTTCATTCAACCAAAAATTGATATTTTCATTCATGGTGCCCACTCAAGCTAAGTGTTTCGTATTTTTGTCTTCTAGGTCCTCCCATTCCCGCCATAGCTTCATCTTCATGATGCTTAAAGCTTGTCAGGTCACTAATAGTATCACATAAAATTGGTCCGCTATGAATTCCACTAACACCATTCACAAATTATATCAAATAATGCAATGCGCAATATACCCGACACGCTAGCTAGCTAGCTAAGGCATTACACTCTCATGCTATCAGAATCATATTAATATATATATATATATATATATATGCATATCAGGATCATCACTCATCAGTGTGCCCAGAAGTTAATTATCCTCTCATGCGATGATGAACAAGTTCTTCTCTCTCTTCTTAGTGGATAAACCATACAACAGACAAGATCACCAACGTATACCGCTTCCTCCGGAATATGTTTCATCGCTTTTCAAGTAAGGACAAACTTTAATCATAATTTAATTTGTTCTTCACGCCACAACCACATGCATCATGTACTATGAAATAATGAAACACTTCTTAATTTAGACGTGGAAGGAAAAATGGTGTAGGACATGAAATGTATAGGTGTTTTACGCAGTTGGTGTCAGGAGCAAAAATTGAAGTGTCCGACTTTTGGATATACAAATTAGACTACTCAAATTTTTTTAATTTTTTAAATATAAATTAGAGTGTCCGATTACTTTTGCCAAAATTTAAATTTTTTCTCTCATATTAATTGGACTGTTCGATTAGTAAACTTAATTTTTTTAATAAAAAAATTGGATAGTCCAATTTTTTCATCTCTTATTTTAAAAAAAGTTGTCCCACGTCTATGTTTAGTACCTATATTCTCCACAACCATGCACAACACACATGCTTCTCATAAGCCATAATGAAATGCGGTATATATATATATATAGTTGGATAAATATAATTAACAAAAATAATGTAACGAAGTCTTTTGGAAAATTTCTTTTATTTTACATTAGCAGTTAAAACTTAAAAGTACAAAGTATATAAAGAAGGTATAGAAGTAACTACTCTATCTTTATCGTTGTTGATGTTGTTGTCATATTTAAAAACAAAATTTTAGGCTTTTTTGTTTGTTTTGGTTTGGTCAAAATATATTTTATTAGAGAAATACAAATTAGATATATAGAGTGATTTACAAAATGAACATGTGGCATGTTGGATCCATGATATGCATGCGCAACATAGAAAGAAAGCGGGTGGTAAATCGCCATCTGAAATCTGAATATGATTTTATGTAGCATTTGCATTGTTTTTCCACAGGGAGTTTCTACCACAAGTTACAAATGGCGCCAAAATGGAAGGGGCCATCCACATTCCACATTGTAGCACATCTCATCGTGCATATTCATAATATAATAACAGAATAATGGGGTGATTATACCGTTGAAATTTCTATTAGCTACTACTAATAATGCCATGCCACTAGCTACTTATCTCATTTCATTACTCAAGTAATTCATCCTCTATTCTTATAACTTTTAAATTAGAATATCATGCAGATGCCATTAGACACTCAAAGTTATCAATCACTTAAAAAAGAATGCTTAAAAATTTAGGATTGTTTTTTATTTAAGTCACTGAAATAGATTGGATTTTAGATTTACAGTATCAACTAAAACAATTATGCAAAAAATATTTTATTTTTATTTTATAAAACAGAATTAGAGACAGAAAAAAGAAGAACTTTGTACCATTATATATCCTAATTCAGTCATATAATGTAATATGATTTACATTTAATTTTCACCACAATGACTATAGAATTTTTACTGTAATTTTCAAAAATTACATACACAAATTTTGTTCTTAGAATTCTTCTTAATTTTATTAAAGAACACACATATTTTTAATTAAATTTATCACTACTAAATTAACTTAGCTTAATCTTTAACACTAAGTGCTCTTTCAACTTAACAAGAAAAATCTTTTATATTTATGACACAAATGAATTTGACATATTCAATAATTTTTTTTTAAATAAATCTCCATTTGTCTTTTTTTTATGGTTTTTATAAATACCTGAAATATTATTTTTTTCATAAAAACAAAAAAAGGCAAACTAAAAAAATAACATATTTAATGAACAAAATAAAAAAATATCACAAGAATGTTTTGAAAAGATCAATTTTAGTGTCCTCATTCATTGTCTTTAACTCTTGTCAACCTTGTCATTTTTATTAAAAATTTAAAATTATACTAAAAATTGTGTTAAAATTGTATTTATTTATATATATATATATATATTTTTATTATTTTATTATCAAATAGTTCTTTTAGTTAAATTATATTTAAATTGATTGGATCAATAAATTAATAATTAAAATAGTTTAATGATCAATTAGTCTGATTTTTTTATTTCAATTTTTTCTTAACTATGAAAAAAATCATTTTTCGATAAAATAAAAACAATTTTATTAGGTAAATTAAATAACAAAGAATCTAAATAATATGAACAATAAGACTAATTTTTTAGTCCACTGAAGATTAAAAATCAACACTCTAACTCAAATTTAAAAAAATCCGTTTAACCTTACTATTGAAAATTTTAACCATCCCTCCCTTTTAACCCTAATTATACTCCCTTCTAATCCAAATCCACTCTCCAGTGCCGCCATTTTCCACCATCACCAACGTCAAGTGTTGTATTAAGAACAAATATCCCATTTGCATGAAGAATAAACATCTCATTAATATGAAGAATGAACAGCTCATTTACATTAAGAAAATAAGAAAAAGTATAGGTAGACAATGAAAATACTAAACAATATGAACAATAGATATATTGGATGTTCATTTCACTACTGAATAGTTATTCTAATATTAAGATTTAGGTGGGTAATTTGGAAGTGTAATATGTTTTAATTTGATTGGTGGTTGTTCATGTTGTTCCAAAAAGTTATTGGTTACCTAACATAATCCTAAGAATAAATATTTCATTTGCATGAAAAATAAACATCCAGCCGCATATATAAAACTTTCGCTGCATACTTTCTCATAGCATTGATCTGCACATTTGTAGACGTAACCTTTTGAATCCATGCTATGCGGCATTGTGAGGTTCATGGCAAAGGTGGTGAAGAAAAAAGAGGATGAAAAAGCGAGAACTGTCATAAAATCTTGCAGTCAAGACCATGGGAGGCGAAAACGGGGTGGAGATTCTGTATTGCTGTGTTGGCGTTGAGGTGGTCGTTGTTAACTGTGGTGGTAAGCTGCAACGGTAAAGAAGGGGCTGGGGCTACACGGTCAGCACGCAAACAGGCAACGCAAAAGATGACGCACGGAGATGCTGCGGAGCAATTGGACATTCGCGAAGATGCTTGGACAATGTCGGCTGGCAGATGGGGTGTCAGCTGGAGGCTGGGCGGCGTTGGACTGGAGAGAGGGGAAGTGAAGCGGCCTGGGTGCCTCTGCAGACCGGAGATAGCAAATGGAAGAAGGAGGTTAGCATGATAATTGGATATAACTGGACCAACTATGATTTAGTTTAATTGTTAATCTACATATTTTAAATTTCAAAATCTGAAATTAAAAATAATTAATTAATGATCTGATCTATGATTTTAATTCTATATTCTTTTTTTATTTTATTATTCATATTGTTTACTATTTTCATTATTTCTCTGTACTTGAAGCCATATTACAAAAAGGAAAAAGTACAAGTAGACAATGAGAATACTAAATAATGTGAACAATAGATATGTTGAATGTTCAATTCAATAGATATACAGAAAATTATGTACATTATTTTTAATTGAATAGTTATTTCTTTTGATTCAATTTATTCATACACAGTTAACAAAGATTGAATATTCAATTCATGCAGATAATTATCCTAATATTAAGATTTAAAAAAAATTTAAAATAATATATTTTTTATTTTATTAGATTAATTATAAAACTCGTTATTTACAAAAGTCATTATTAATCTAATAAAATCGTTACAAAAATCGGTTGGATCACAGGTTTTGATAAAAATTGGACGGTCGGGTCATTTGCTTTCGGGTCTCGTGCTTATGCGGTTTTGGGGGTGACTCGCTCCGATCAAGAGTCCGGATTTTCAGTCAAAAAGACAGAATCGAGACTGTTTTAATAACTATGCTTTAAACATGATAGTCTCCCAAAAATTGAAGGTTGGGAACTTGGTAACTTTGGTCAGAGCAGTGTATGTGTACTGTGTCTACTCTACTCTGCCGAAAAAGGAAAGCATGGCAGATCGCATTATTCATCATTTAACTATGAAAGGTCCACCCAACATTATTAAAGGAAGAAGTGATGCTGCTCCAACAATAATAATGCAACGTAACTGGTAACATTTAACTCTCAACATGAAACCAACTTGTAGACTCTAGCACGCAATATTGCCATTGGGCAAAACTGGAAATACGCCTACTCCCTCACGTCACGTGTCAGGGAGATCAATTTCTTTCCCTCCCAAGTCCCAAAATATCTTCACACTTGTAGCTTTTGTTTTATTTTATTCACTTTTTATTAGAGATTATATTTATATCACTTTTTTAGTATATATATAAAATATTAAATTTTTCTATCAGCACTTTTTATTAATATAAAGAACAAAATGGCTAAATCATTTGGCTGTCGAAAATGGCCAGGTTAATTATGCTTCAGCCCATTTCGATGAATTGAGTGGGTGTTAAATATCAGTCCACTTAGCCAAAGTCCTTCACAGACTGGGTTGAATCAATCTCCTCTGTTTATCTCGCTTTGTTCATTGTCCAAAACAGTAAAAGAAACTCTTTTGTTCAAGGATTGGAAATATGAATTCTTTACTCTCTGGCTCGTGATTCAGTTTTGTAGTTTTCTTCTTTTTGGGCCTATACCAAAAACAGTTTTTAATAAATTAAGGTCATGAGTGAATAGAGTTTGATCTTACATTCTTAGGTAAATTCTATTCATTAGTCTATAAGGCTATAAGTATAAAGGAGCATCATATATATTGTTGTAAGTTCAAATTATTTTAGAAGCACAAAAAAGGATAAAATTGTGTATGTAGTGTTGGTTTTTTATATCTTACTCAAGTAAAAGAAACAGAGTTGAAGCCTTTTAAGGGCGGGCGCCGCCGTCTCAGCCTGGGCTGCGGTGGCCCTTCTTCTCTTTTCTACTATTTCTCTTCTTTGTAAAATTTTCTCCCTTTTTCTTTTTGTTCCTTTTTCTTTTCTCTCCTTCCCAACCCCTTCATATCTCTCTTCTCAGCTCTTTCTCTCTTTCCGCCGGCAACAACTCTCCACTACCCTTCTCTTGCTATCATCTGCTTTCTCTTCTTCCTTTCGCAACCTTTCTTTTTATTTTTCCCTACTTATTTCTGTTGTTACTTTGTGGCCTGTTTCGTTTGGTTGTTTTTTATTTTTGGAGATCTCGATCTGAGATCCAGATCTAGATTAAATAACCCCTTTGTGGTGTTTCTCTCTCCTTTTGTGGTTGTGGTGTACTGGTTTCTTTTATAAGTGTTGTTGGTGATGTTTTCGTAGGTTTGAGATGAAGATACAACGAGGGCCTTTCATCTATAGAAATATTTACAGTTTCGGATAGCATTTAGACCGATTCTGAGAAGAAGAGAAGATAAGTTTCTGTGGTGCAGCACTTTCTGTGTAGATTTAGAAACAAAAGAGATTGTAACGAGTATCTGTTTCTCTTGTATAAGATTCTTTGTAATCGAACTTTGCGCCTCCTCTCAGACAATAGTTCAACATAGAACTTATCTATTTTCTTGTTTAGTTTCAAATCAAATGTTTCTTCTGCAATATGTAAGTGCGATTTGTCTATTTTCTTAAATAAAAGTTTTTTTCTGTCAAAAAAAATTCAAATTATTTTTAAAGTAACACGCTGCCAAATCACATAATATATATACTTTTGGACCATGGATTCTTTATTCCTACTTTTATATAGGAGTATAACTAACAATCATCAAAATAATTACAAAATATATCCCCTTTTTATTTTTTTGAAAACATTAATAATTAGATATTGATCCCTCTAATTTTTGTTTTTTACACTTTTTTCCTTTTCTTTTTAATTTTAGATTTGGAGAAGAGGAGCATGCCTCCCAAAGTTTTTCATCTAACTTCAATCACTGCCATTCTCTTATCCTCTTCCTCTGCTGTATCTTTCATTCGCTTATCCTCGCCGCCGCAACCTGCTTCCAACACCGCGCAACCTGCTTCTGCCGCCGTCGCACAAGACGCTGCCTCAACACTTAGAGGTTAGTTAATCATTATGCATTTTCAATTCATAGATGCCTTTTCTCTTCCTCTCCCTATGTCGTCTCTCTCGTCTGCTCATCTTCGTAGCGCAACCCGTATATATGATTTGGATTTTGGAGATGACAAGTCCTTAACTAAAATGGATGTGCATGTTGGTTTTGATATGTTCTGTCCTGTCTTGTCTTGTTGATTGCATGAATTGTGGGGAGTGACGGACCTACATTTAGAGTTTTTTCTGCCCCTTTACTCTCTTGGATTTGATTTCCAATGATTTTTCAGGAACTTGGGTGCCAAAAATCTGTATGGTTATGTTGCGGAGGAAGTTCTTGGGCAGGATGGGATTGAGCTGATTGTTGACTCCAAGAATTTTGCCTTGGCTGATGATATTGTGAACCGTGTCGTAATGGGAGAGAGCTGGACTGGACAATTCCCGGTCAAGAACAAGATGGGAGAGCAGTTCTTGGCGGTGGTGACGAATACTCCTTTCTATGATGATGATGGAAGTTTAGTTGGGATTATCTATGTCTCAAGTGATTTGCAGCTCTTTGTTGAAACGAGAGTTCTGTGCTTGGCTGCAAACAATGCTGAATCAGGTTCAGGCTCTAGGCCTCTTAGAAGTAGCATTTCAAATAAACTTGGCCTTGATACTCAGCAGCCTCTCCAAACTTCTATAGCATCCAAGTTCTCGAATTTAGTTAGTGTTGTAAATTTCATGTTTCCGTAATTTATACTAGTATAGCATAGCATGGCTTGATGTTAGAACCATTAAATAAGCATCAAAGGTAAGTAACAAAGTTAAGTCAAGAATTCAAACAGGAGAAAATAACGGTGATCGTGAAAGCGGGAGCGGAGGAAGTCATCAATATGAGTATTTTAGTTTTTCAGAAGTTGGTGTTGCAGACCATAGAGAGGATGCTAATTGCAGTAGAGCTAGTATACACAGAGATGATGTGATGCAGTTCCCTTTTGGTATATTTTCTCATGGTGAGAAAAGATCCCAAGGAAAAAGTCTGAAAAAATCTGTCGATAATAGTAAAGGAAAATCTATTCACAAGATTATAATGTCTAGGGTTAAAGCATGGATTCAAAAGAAAACAATGGCATGGCCATGGAAAGCAAATGATCAAAAAGGATCGGAGGCAAAGGATGTCTGTGTTGCTGTGCCTTTCTTGTCAAATGATCATAAAAAAAATCAGTCAGTTAATCAGAAGCAAGAACACCAAGGAGGTGAAAGGAATCACCTTAGTAACAATGAGGCTTCAGGATCCTAGTCCTCGTCCATCAATATTAACAGCACAAGTAGTGCTAGCACCTGTGGAAGTGCCGGAAGTTGTGCTGTCAATAATAAAGTTGATGTGGACACTGATTGCTTGGATTATGAAATTTTGTGGAAAGACCTGACTATTGAAGAACAAATTGGACAAGGTGTTCATGCTCTTAACTAAAGCATTTATTTGTTGATAATCAGTTAAAGAATAAGTTTTTTACATTCTTGGGAAAATAATTGTTTGACAATATGCATGCTTTAACAAAAGAACTAGTATTTATCAGAAAGAATCTTGACATGTTAGCTGTAATTGGACTTCTTATGTTTGAGTTGGTTGATTCATTATGGATTTCTGGTCATTTTTATATAGCACCTACTTGCATTTTGCATTCTTATGCTTTACCTGTTTACCACTTTATTTTTAATTGCAGGTTCCTGTAGAACTGTATATCATGCTCTGTGGTATGGATCTATATTATTTTTCTCTTCTTGTAACTTATGGTTTTAATACATGCATAAGGACCTAATAATGTAGAAGAACTTAAGATATCAACAATAAATTTCTTTTCAGAATTTGTAATTAGAAGGTCTTTTAATGTGTGAATTGAGCATTATTAAGTTAAGGGATCACAGCATTTCTAGAAGGATTGTAAAATGGGGAGATTGCTAAACTTTTGATGGTGATTGGGTTAGTCATTTTATTTTTCTTTAATGACACCATAATATTTCTTCAATTAGTTGGTAGTAATGCTTGTAACTGAATCTTTTTCAATTGGAATATATATATATATATATATATATATATATATATATATGTCGTCTTTTTATGTAAAATGTTTGCACCACTACTTAAAAGTTGTACAACAGATAGTGAAACTAAAAGGGAAAGAAAAAATAGTTTTCATTTGACTAGATATATTAGAAGAAGAAAGTTTGTCATCTTTATAAAAGTGTTGTTATTTTTATTTTTCATTTTTTTCACCGGTAAGAGCTTTCCTTACAGCATTTGTTTTTTGCAATAGTAAAATTTGTCATATACTATCTACTGTGATTATGAGCAGTATCATTATTTTTTCACTATAATTTTTTCTCAATTTTAAGAGGAACATGTGATTATCTTCTGCAGAGACCCATTATAAATCCTATTTTTTGCAAACAGGATGGGAAAGTAATAGCAGACTACTATGTCATAGTGATATGTGTATCTAAGAAGGCACTATACAAGTCTATACAGCAGCTGAGAGCGGTGAGTTTTTACATTATTTTTAAAGCATATGTTTTGAATTTCATATGAAGACTTGTTATTTTGAATGACTCGAGTCCAAATAACCCAATTATATTTAATTTGGGATAAAATGTTAGTCTACATGATGTATTACTGTCACTAGCAATGGCTAGCATTACTACATGGACTTGGCATAAAACAGTGACTATGTGAATTTCCTTTCATCTATGATTCTCATACTCATTTTCATGTTGATTACATTCGTTTAATGCAGATTAGTGGTAGTAGCGTTCTTATATCACCTTTGACCTACAATTTTTATGAGAAAACACCAAGATAGCGCTAACTACTTTTTGAACTTGGACTGTAGTCATTTATAATTAATGGATGAAACCTTTTTCATATACTATGGACGCAAAAGCGTATTGACTTTGATGAAAGCTGCAAAGTACACTCCGTTTAGAATTAGAAACTAAAAATGCAATTCTTAATTTTCATTAATAGCAACTTTTGGATTGATATTGGTTGAAAGTTTTGTAGCAGCAAGCCTGCATTTTTTTCCTTTTTGTCTCTCTTTGGCACTTGTTAATAATATGGATAAAGAAGTGAGTTCGCTTTTTTGGTAGTCTTTATTTTTCGTTTACTTCTTTAGTTGAAAAAAGTATAGTTGAAGTTGAAGGTTCAATGACTATGAAATATAGCTTTGGTGTTGTATTTTTTAACTTTCTATTATATTTTTTAACAATGGCTTAAAATAGATCAATTTTATCTTATAACTTCAGGTTATATTTGAACTTTGCTCTTGTTTTTTTTTTTTTTTGATCAAGTTATGTTATATTTATCATACTCAGCAATAATTAGTTACGATAATATATAGGTTGCTAATAACTTATATTAACTGATAAAATAAAGAAAATTAGTAATATGGAATTGTAATATGTAGAAGAAGGATAAATTAGTGTATAAACTAATGAAAAATAGCTTAGTAATTTATCTTTCAAAGAAAATAGAAAAATATCTAATAATATAATTTTTCACTCCCAAATATCTTCATGCTCTAGTTCTACTTTGCTCCTATATTTCCAAGCATTCTCTTGGATTATGAGACATAAATCGTAGTACTCCTCTAAAATGTAATTCTAATTAGAAGTGTGTTGAAAAAATTATGTTAAAAATACTTTGTTATAAATATTACTTAAATATTGAAATAATCTTGTAGAGTATATTCTCTCATCCAATTGGTCACCCAAACTTTGTTATCATTCTTAAGATATAAAACATTCAACAAATAGTTATTATATACATATAAGATATAAACTATTGAACTTGTTATGATATTAAAAAAAAAATGTGAAAAAACTTAGATATATATTTTTGAGTGGGTATGTCAAAAGGTGTGATAGGCCAAAAAGTGGAACAATATAAAATTTAGATTTATAATCATAAAAAATATGATTATCTAACGTCATATTTAAATTGTTAAGCAATCTACAACTTCTAAATGAGTTGTCTGTACAATAGTGAATTGACTAAGAGTACTAGTTATAACAAAGAGTTATTTAAATTGTTAAATTGTTAAGCGATTCTAAATAATTGAGTATTGATTTAGAACAAATAATTACAACTTTAATTAAATAATAAACATAATTTAAAAAATTGAGATATTCCCATTATCATTAATAATTAATGAAATTAAATTTGTTTAATAATAGACAAAATAAAAAATATTTTGTTAAGATAATATAGATGGTGTATTATTAGTAATTAAAGGGTATGTAATTAGTTCCATAATAATAATAATAATAATAATAATAATAATAATAATAATAATAATAATAATAATAATAATATATGAATAACATAAAAAATATATAACAAATTAAAAAAATTTAAATATACTAATAAAAAAAATATTATATCACATCTTATGATTTAATTTGAATTGGATGAGTTTTGAGAAAACAATCTAAAATCTAATTCAGTTAATTTGGTTTGTTAAAAATATAATCTAATTAAATTTAAATTAATGTGATTTTAATCGATTTAGATTAAGATTGGATAAGATTTAATTTAAATTGTGTTGGATTTAACCACCCAGACTCCCTATAATAATTTTCCCGCCCTTTAAGAACTCTTGTGGTCGATAAAACATAAAAAGAGAAACACAATTACACCTTTGGGAATCCTATTTGCAATGTATCCTTGTGACTTCATGTTTCGTCATCCGCGAACAATGAAGAATTGGCTTGATGAAGTCACCAATTCAGCGGGCCTGGGATTTCAGGTAGGCTTAATCGGCAGATCCACCGCCCGCCTCAATGCACCCCGCATCGGGGGCAAGCTTGCCGCCTGGTGTGCCCTCTACAATGTCTCCCACGACGCCTTGGTTTTTGTTCGTCAGAAAAACGATCCCTGGGACCGCATATTTGCCCCGGCCATCAGCAGCGGGTTGCTTTCCTTATTGTGCCGCCACAGTCTCAGAGCCTCCGCATGCTTCATCATGTTTGGTGCTCTCTTCGGCACAGTACCAGAGGTCGGCTTAATCATGGCGGACAAACTCGAGGCAGATCGCAAACTTGAGAAAAGGGGTTCGAGCAAGACAAATTAAGCCTAATAATTTACTTGTTGTATTAGGTATACATTTCACTCTTTTAATCTAAGATCGATTAATTTTCTCAATTTCTTTGGGAATCGTCATTTTAGCATGCATATTGATTGTTATTAGATAGGTACCATAGTATCAATGTATATCTAGTTCTGTTAGCCAGTTTTTTATATAATGGGGTATGTTATTTTTTTTTTCTTTATTATTCTTTTGGTGTGTGATTAGTGGATGGTTGATATTATTAAAATAATAAATCTGGACTTGTGTTGGACAACGAAAGAAATAGTTGGAGAAATTTATGAGATGGGTCATGAAGACCAGGGACTATATCTCAAATAATTCAGTTTTATACTCAAATTGAAGCTATTTTTCACATTTATAGATTGAATATGTTTGTGTATAAAGGAATAGATCTATTTATATATACAATCAACTGTTATGAGTTTAGGATCGAGTTATTTGTCACAAAATAGTTATTTACTAATCGATTGGTGTTAAATTAAATCGATTGAATTAGCAACAAATATAATATGTGCATACTAATGAGGGGCTTCAAAGACTCATGCAGAGTCGAAGGACGAAGAATCTTTCAAGAAGATACTGAGGAACTTCAAAGAAGCCTGTGATGCCGATAAAGAAACAATATGCATGGTAATGAAGAAAGCTTGTAAAGTGTGTGGTAAAATTCGTAATATGCCTCTGGCTGCTGAGCATTTCTGCTTTGCTTGTCATCTCTCCATGTTACTTGAGGTATTCTAAAATCGATCAAAAGACACTGTTGTATCATGTCTTACCTATTTGTCAAATATATTAGTATATTTTGTAATATTAATGTATTTATGTGATTAATTTCTATTATTTGTAATATTAAAGAAATAGATTCACTCTTAGTATTACAAGATTTGTTTAATTTGTTTGATCTTTTTTAATTCTTTATATTAGAAAAGAGATGAAAGAAATATTATTGATATGAGACAAAAAAATTAGTTGAGTTATATTTTAAGATGTTTATTTATAATTTATTTATTAGTTTATTTTAAAACGATCTTTTTATTGGATTGGTTGGATTAGTAAACTAATGATTAGAGTGGTTCAATGACCGATCCGATTCTCAGAACCTTGGGCATAATGATTAACTAACCTCCAATTCCAAGTGCGACAACGCAGGTTGCGGCGTCGGCTGAGGCGTATTGCGGCGACGAGGATAAATGAACCAAAGATACAGCAGAGGAAGAGGATGAGAGAATGATAGTGATTGAAATTAGAGAAAAAATTTTAGTAGACATACTTCTCTTCTCTAAATCTGAAATTTAAAAAAAAAAAAAAATATATATATATATATATATAAACAAAAATTAAAAGAATCAATCTCTAATTATTAATTTTTTTAAAAAAATGAAATATATTTTATAATTATTTTAATAATAGTTAATTATATTCTATATAAAAATAAGAGTAAAAAATGCATGGCATACTTTTGCTTTGTCAAATTTAAACTTTTAAATTAGCCTCAATTATTAACGAAGGAAACTAATACTCAAATTCAATTTTTTAAAATCGAATTTAAAGTAGTTCCATTAATTTTGCGTTGGTTCCAATCTAACTCTACTCATCATCCGTCTAAAGGCTTTTCTTTTTCTCAAATAAATAATAAACAAAAATCATGTTTAGCAGTTACACTAAAATACAAATATTTATCATTTTACGTCCTATTTTATAATTTCGTGGGCACTCAATTTTGTCATCAACACCTGCAAAATAAAAGTCACCAAAAAAAAAATACCTGCAAAATAAAGGGAAAAAAAAGGTTCTTAATTTCAGTAGTGCCAGCAAACTTGGACTAACAGAAAAATGGTACATATTTATATTTTAATGTAAGATGATAAATATAAATTTTTCTTTTATTTATTAAAAAAAAAGCCTCCATCTATATACATGAAAAATAGGGATAGATATACATTCTTTATTCATGGGCTATTGAAAAATGGAAACATTGTAGATTAATTAATTAAATCACGGGTTATGTCCAATGTATGTGAACACTGTCGAGTGCCGTAATACGGAGGTGGCTGAAGGGGCCCAACATAAGACCATTAGACCAGGGTCTTAAAGCTAGGAAAATGGATCTTCTTATTTTTTGAAATAAAGTGTGGTTTTTTATTATTAATTTTATAAGTGAGATTTAAAATAAATATAAAAAAAATAAAAAATTAGAGATTATATTTTATATTTTTAATTTTTTTTAATAATTAAAAAGATTCATTTTTTTTAAAATCAACACTCTACAGGGGAAAAAGAAACATATTTTTTTTGTTTTTATTTAAAAAGAAATTAAATTATGAGTTTTACGATAGCAAATGCATGATTAACGTTTTAGAATAATGTAAACCATGAAGGATAATTATTCAAAAAGGAAAGGAAAGGAAAATGTGTGTCCACACTCCACACTAGAGATGTGAGATTAGAGGTCCTTAGTCCTATTTTGTGAAAGAATTTTCTGTATCCAAATTTCAATTTAATAAAGTTCGTTTTATTTATTTAAGCTAATAAGCTTTAAAAAAAAAAGAAGAGCAAAATGGAGGGACCATAGGGTTGTGGGCGAGAATCTTATATAAAAGGACACTCACTCTCCTACTCTCTCTGCCTTTTGTGGTTCCTCCAACACTTCTCATATATCAGTGAGAGAGAGAGAGAGAGAATATTTTGGGTGTGCAGAGATATGGCTCGAAGCTCAATAACAATGAAATGGGTGTCCATGTTCATGCTCCTTCTGCTCCCCCATTTCACCCTTACTACTAAGGCAGATGATGGTAATGTTCTCTCCTTGCTCTGCAACATGTATGTGTCTATGTTCCTGAGATCTGATCAATTATGCTGGGTTTTTTCCCTTATGTGTTTCATCAAATTGTGTGGCCTAGTAGTATGGTACGAGTACGATAATGTTTTGTTAGTGTTTACTTTCTATTTTAGAATTGGCTCTTGTAGGCAGGGGTGGGGGGTAAATTCTGGAATTTGGTTTTACTAATTTGAACTGATGGATTTTGAGGACACTAAGGATGTTATACATACCAATTATAGAAACAAGAGGGTCGTTATTGTGTTCTAACTTGGAGCACTTTTCCTTTTGTGAGACCCTTTGAGCTTGATTTGGTTGGTTAAGCTCTTCTAGTTCTAGATGAAGTGAACTAACAAGTCTCATTTCTCTGTTCTGTTCTCCACCGACTCTGCATTTTTCACTGTCTTTTTTTTTCGGTATTAAAATTGTATAGTAACAAGTAACAACTAACAACTCAAAATAGAACAGATGTTGATTACTTTTTTAATTGTACAAAATAGTATATCTCTTTTAATTTTAAATGTGGGTGAGGGTAGCTTTCCTCCTTTCAATTTCATGTCATTTTCTATTTTCTTCTTTTTCCTCCTTTAACAGTTTCAAGGATGAAGGTAAAATTGTGCCCAAAATAGGAATGAACAAAAAGATCTGTTAGAAAACATGATGAAAATTAAAGTGGCCAAGTTGCAAGCGAATAGTTAAAAAGATAGTAATTTCCAAACTAGACTTAAATAAAAACGATTTAGTATTTTTATGTTGCTTATTTTCCGTGGCTACTTTAAAGTTTGAGTTCGGCATTTTAAAGATAATAGTTTTTGCTTTTGTTTTTGGCATTTTTTAATGAGGATATTTACATTAATTGAAAAATGTTAGTAGTTTATAGAATTGAGGCTACGAATTTAATGAACTCATAAAGTTGGTATAATACTATAATTACGCGCTTCTTAATTTCTTAAAAACACAATAGTTGACTGTAGGCAATATTCACAGTGATTATATCTTAGTTTCAGACAGCTAAGCTAAACTTGTAAAAAAACAAGAAAGAAAAAGTAGTAGAGTGTAAATAGTAGGAGTGGAAAATCATAACTAGCCTCGAGATGCATAAAAGAAGGCATGGCAACATAAGCATATGGGACCCAATGAAAGGACTTTTTGGAATTTTTTGGTATATAAATCTTAGGGATGCGAAATGACCTTATTACTTATTAGACACATTGTTCCCGCCTTTCATCGAATGCTTTTCCCCTCTAAAGTATAAGGACCTTTTCGTAAAGCCAATAATGGCGTTATCAATATCACTCACCAAATCACCAATTATGCTAGCAGATTTTACTAATTATTGTCGTTTAGGTCACTAGCTAGTAGCTATTTCCCTTAAACAAGGCGATTATAAAAAGCACGGTAACAACAAAGAAGGTGCTTTTGTTTTTCTCCTTGAGTCAAAGTGTGCGAGAGAGAGAGTAGTGGGAGTCTTGGAGTGGGGTTAGGAGTAGGACCCCCCCATGCGCTCAACGCGGCTTCTGATTCATATTGGATTGGACCATACATAAATTTTGTTTCCTTTCAACATCAAACGCTTTTGTCGTGTTTTAGCCACTGGGAAAATATTCTAATCCACTCCCTTGCTCCTTGCCTCGGCCTCATTCATACATGTGTGAATGGCAGCAGCTTATATCTCTGGCATACTCTCTTTGCTTCTATGCAGTTCCACTAGTTGGCACGTACTCAATGAGTGAAAACATTTTGTTAAGGGTATTGGGTTAGGTAAAAATTTAAGTGCAGTCGATTTTAGGTCAAGTTGATAGTTGAGAACTGTTAGATGAAAATTTAGTTAAATCAGTCAAATCATGTAACGATTTTTAATTATCAACTTCACGTCCACTGTACCTGAGTTTTCACCATTGGGATAATGTTGAATCTTTTAGTTTCCTTAATTTATTACATTGCTGGATAATGGCATGATTATGGGAAGGGGTCCAGTCGAGAATGGTGTAGATAATTAGGTATGGTGCAATCACTGCAAAAATGTTGATTTGTTCAACATAAATAAATATTGAATGTTGATTACGATTGAATTGGGCTGGGCAGTTGGGGACTTGGGGCATGTGCTTGAGAAGGAAATGTTGCAGCCGGCCCCCAACATGCGATGCTACTTTTTTGTTGTCTTGTGTTGCTGGCATGTGAATGTGAATGTAATTAACGTACAGGACTAGTGGGAAACGGAGATTTCGAGGCATCACCATCAAATGGGTTCCCAAGCGAGGCGCTAGTGGAAAGCCCCACCGAGATCCCAAGCTGGAAATCAAATGGCACCGTTGAGCTCGTTGAATCCGGTCAAAAGCAAGGTGGCATGATCCTAATTGTGCCACAGGGAAGGCACGCCGTCAGGCTCGGCAACGACGCCGAGATCAGCCAGGAGTTCCCAGTGGAGAAGGGCTCCGTTTACTCCGTCACGTTCTGCGCCGCCCGCACGTGCGCACAGCTGGAGTCACTTAACGTGTCCGTGCCGCCGGCGTCGCAGACCATTGACCTCCAGACGCTCTACAACGTTCAGGGTTGGAACTCTTACGCCGTTTCTTTTAACGCTGACAGCGACTCCTTTAGGTTGGTTTTCAAGAACCCTGGCATGGAGGATGACCCTACTTGCGGGCCAATCATTGACAACATTGCCATCAAGAAGCTTTTCACTCCTGACAAGCCCAAAGGTATTATTTCCATTAATTAATTATTATATTAGATAATTAGATTGATTGAAATTGAAGTACTCCTCTACAGATAACGCCGTGGTCAATGGGGACATGGAAGAAGGTCCATGGATGTTTAGAAACACATCACTGGGTGTCCTACTTCCCACCAACCTAGACGAAGAAACCTCCTCGCTGCCTGGCTGGATCGTGGAATCCAACCGAGCCATCCGCTACATCGACTCGGACCACTTCGCCGTCCCCGGAGGCAAGAGAGCCATCGAGTTGCTCTCCGGGAAGGAAGGCATCATCTCCCAAATGGTTGAGACCAAACCAGACAAGGATTACAGCTTGACCTTCTCGTTGGGCCACGCCGATGACAAATGCAAGGAGCCTCTCGCCGTCATGGCTTTTGCCGGTGACCAGGCTCAAAACATCCATTACACACCAAACTCCAATTCAACATTCCAAACTGCAAATCTCAATTTCACTGCCAAGGCAGATAGGACCAGGATTGCCTTCTACAGTATTTACTACAACACCAGAAGTGACGACATGAGCTCCCTTTGTGGCCCTGTGGTCGATGACGTCAGAGTCTGGTTTGCCGCGGCCACCTCCCTCTCTAAATTGGCCCTTTCCAGGCTTAGCCTTCTCATTTTCGCCTTACTTTGCCTTCTACTCTGATGCCTTTAATTTCATTTCCAATTATCTTCTTTGCTCAATACTCTTACTAGTTACCTCTAGGTACATTCACATGTATTGTATTTGAACTGGCCTAAACTTTATCCAGTTTTTGCTATGACAAATGACAATGTCCTACTCCTGTCTTAGTACCTTTGTCACTGTTATATACACCGCATAGCTAGTGAGGAATTTGATGGTTGAATCTATAATATTCAATTTTGGAATGTGAAAGCTAAGTACAATCTAAATTTCTGTTATTTTTGTGGGATTGATCCGCTAAAGTGAGATTAAAGCAGCTTGAATTTGCTTTGCTTGATGTTGCAATCACTGTTCATGATAAGAATGCTTTGCTCTTTATGATATATATATATATAGCTTGTACAGTGTTAAATGTCATTTTGTTTACTCCAACATTCTTTGTTTTTTCGGATAAGTAATTACAATGACATGTAAAGTAGACAAAGGCAGAATTTTAGAACTAATGATGGCGGGGTTAACTGTACACGGTTGGACTCGGGTCCAACAGAGATCTAATGGCCTACTTTCATGAGTTCATGTTCATGATCTGGTCATTCTATGTTACGGGACTATAATTTGCTAGGGTATGCATGATTCGCCACAATTGGTTAAATAAAAGGAAATAATTATTAAAAATAAAAAGTGAAAACTTAGGTGCAACAGTCTTGACGTGAGGTTAATAATTGTGAAATGTCATAAAATTTGACATATTTAACTAAATTATTATTTAACGAGTATCAATTATTAATTTTATAGAAAGACAATTATATATAAGTTTTTATTAAAATAAAAATTTTTCAATTAAAAAAAAGTATATGCCTATTTTGCTAAATTGATGTGTATAATATAAACATTTGAATCGGAACAATTTTACTCTTAAAATGTTCCAAATGTAAAAGATAAAATAGAAGATACATATAATTAACTTTTTAAAAATATAGATTTACCTTTATATGATATTAATATAGAACAAATCTTATACTAAGATATAATTATATATTATTATGAAAAAATATTTAAATTAGCTATTATTATTATTTAAAATATCATAAGATGTATAATCAATATATCAAGTTTTCCAAAAGTAAACATATTGACAAAGTGATAAATTAATGTTCAAATTATTTATAAATCAAGATAATAAGATAAATTAATGTTCAAATTATTTATAAATGAAGATAATAAAATTCACACAAAATAGAAATTTAAAATTTAATAATAATTAAATTTTCATTTTTTATTTAATCAATTTTCTCGTATTTAATTTTTTTCCCCATAATGAGCTTTTTGTATAATAATGTTAGCAATGTATGATGTGATATATATCATCTTTAGGCTCATGTTACTCTTACTATAATTATTATTATTTATTATTTTCATATTTTGACATATTTTTTTTTTTTGTTTCCCACGGTATCCCCCAACCCGGCAGGTCAAGGACTAATCCGTCGCGGTACTGAGCTCCATTTAAGGGTTTGCCGCTGGCCAATGGGTTGCTGCATGCACAAGGCGAGATCATATTTTGACATATGATACGAGTAAGAACTCTAATATGCAAAAGAATTTCTCCTCTTTTTGGAATTTTCACACTTCTATCGCATTTGAGGGCACATAATACCTATATTTGAAAAATCATCCTCCCCAACACTTACACACCCATTGTCTTTAAAAACAACCTTTTTACATTTTTTATTAATCTAAACATCGAAAATTTTTCTTTTATTTTAGAAATTCTTTATTCGTCGCTCCTCCTTCACCCTCTACCATCAACTGTTTTCAATCTACATTTTTATATACAGAGATATTTATTTGTGAAGGATTTAAAATGACCACGATCCATAAAAAATCCTCATAAATAGGAAAAAAAAAAGAAATATGAAGAAAAAATTGGATATACAAGAATGTAATGAATTAATTAAACTAGTCACCAAAAAAATGAATTAATTAAACTAACAGTAAAAATCCTGAACCATTTCATTTGTTTACTCTTTCAAAGCTGATAAAGAAAAAATAAAACATAAATGACATTGATTTTGAATTAGAGAGGAAATGTCAACAAGGGGAAACTATTAACCCAGCTAATAAAAGGGCCCTCAAGTCTGAAAATCAAATCAAATAACTCCAAAACAGAGAGAAACAGAACAACACACCAAAACAAAGGGCGGGGGAGATTTTCTTCCATTTCCTCTCTCCCCCCTCCATGGAAGGCGGCGACGATTCTCTCCCTCCCTCCGCCGCCTCGCCCCCTTGGCACGGCGATCACGCTGGGGCTTCCGATCCCGATCCTGCTTCTGGCCCGGAAGATATCGCCGAGCCTGAATTTCATGATCTCCTCACCGAAGAAGAGCAACACCATACCGACCTCAACCATGACCTTGACCATGACCATGACGATGACCACGAGCACGCCCCTGAGCCTGAAACCACCGACGTCTCCTTCGATGATCTCAAGCTCAAGATCATCAAGCAGGTAAAAATACCTCTTCCATTCCCCCTCCCTCTCAATCACTCTGATCTTCAAATTTCAACCAATTTATCTTTTTAATGTGTTCTTTATATTCGATTGTGTTCTCTCGTAGGCACAGCAACTTAGTAATGTTTTAATTCGTTCTATTGTGTTATGTGTTTAGTAACGAGCGTTAGAAATATTTATGTTTTAGCTATGACTAGGTTTTTGATGAAGACATTGTTCTATTCCTTCCTTGACTTAGCTTGGTGAATTTGGTTGTGTTGATTTTGGTTCAGGTGGAGTATTATTTCAGCGATGAGAATCTGCCCACTGATAAGTATCTCTTGGGTTTCATCAGGAGGAATAAGGAAGGGTTTGGTAAGTGGTATTAACTATTAAGTCTCTCTGTGATGTTGCTCTTTTATTAGGCATATAATATGATCTGGTCGCCAATTCTTCGTGTGTTGTGTATTTGCTGTTAGTCTGCTAGCTTTGAGATGTGAGATTATCCATTTTGAAGTTTTTCTCTGAGGTCTTAGGAGGGAACTTGTATGCTGTTGCATAGAAGCACATCCTGAGGGAGGATAAATTTTTGCTGAATGAGGATTTTATTTGTCTAGTAATAACTAACAAGCATTCTCTGAGGATATGCTTGAGACTGCCTGCATTTTATGACAACTATAATTTCTTCATAAAGAATAAGACAATGTTTCTTCTCATGCTTCTTTTTATTATTATTATTATGAAGAAGCATCATTGCTGTCTCTTAAAAAAAGCTAATGTTAGTTCATGTTGTTTATGAAGTTACACACATTTCACATTTATTTATTTATCTATCCTAACATGTGTTTCTTATTTTCACTGGTCCTGCAGTTCCTGTATCAGTAATTGCTTCCTTTAGAAAAATGAAGAGGCTCAGTCGAGATCATTCAGTTATAGCTGCGGCACTGCAGGAATCTTCAGTGCTTGTATGATAAATCCTTCCTTGTTTTGTAAACATGAACTGCATTTGCGATTATCTTCTTGCAGACCTGAGGGAATTTCATTAATGGGATTTGCAGGTTGTGAGTAGTGATGGCAAAAGGGTTAAGCGGGTCAATCCATTTCGATTCAAAGAATCTAGAGATCATAAGGTATTAGTTGAAGGGGGAAGATACCTTTTTAATGATTCTTTCTTCCTTTCTTTCTTCTTTTTTTTTTCTTTTGTTATCTGTGTCTTATTATTGGATTCTAGTTATATACTGTTTTGGTAGAGAATTTGCCAGAGGATCATTCAAAGGACAACCTTCAGCGAATATTCCGTGAAGCTGGAAAGTAAGATTTCTTCCAGCCTTGGTATTGTTTCAATATTTGTTAAGTAAGACCGTAATTTTTGTGGTTCGAATTCTCTTATGTGGACATGTCTTCTTATATACAGTATAAGGCGGATTAGCATTTATGATCCACGTTCTGCTGCAGAGTCGACAAAACATAAACAAGAAACATTTTTTAGTAGCAAGGTTTGGAATTATCTTATATTTAAATCTAGACTTAAGTATGAAGAGTTCTACCTTTTTAATTGCTCGTGCTAGAACTTCCATTTTGAATATTTCAGTTGTCTTAGAAATGAAATATTGTGCTGCTAGTACTACTTCTATAGTCTCATAACGGTGCCCTGTAAAATTGCTTGCTTATGTCTAACTCTTGGGTGTTAACTAACATTACTTTTTGCCTTTTCTGTTCATTGGTTTTTTTCTCACTTACTTTGACATCCATTTTACTTTGATGTAGTTACATGCTCTTGTGGAGTACGACACTATTGAGTCGGCTGAGAAAGCTGTGAGTATCATTTTATATAATTTTATATGCATAGTTTCATAGGCATTTATCGCCTGGCCAATTGATGTACTCTTCCCTGATCCTCGTTCCTGGGTTAGGTGGCTTTGTTAAATGATGAACAGGATTGGAGAAATGGCATGCGTGTTAAACTTCTCAAGAAAATGGTTAGTTCCACATTCGTTCTTCATGAGACAAATTATCTGAAAAAGTTAACGATGATGATGATGATGATTTTATGATATAGGGGAAGTATGGACACAAAAAACAAGCTTGGAAGGTAGCTAATTCTGAGAAGAATAGCTCTAGCCATGTGTCTGAACAAACAGATGAGGAAAATCATAGTTCAAATGAGCTTCATGAAGATACACATGATGAAGAGGTTTGTTTTACATTGTTTTCTTAACCCTTTGAAGCATCCTGTAATTTATCTATTATAAATGAATCATCAATTGTTAATCATATAAATGCAACTATTAATAGATATTTTTAAAAGGATATATTCCAGATTTCTGTTTCAATTTGAATAAGTTTTCATTCACCTGCGTTGCTTTTCTTTCATTACAGGATGGCGACCACTTGGCAAAGGATAATAAAGGTGGGCATAGGCCTAGAAGTCATGGAAGATCAAGAAAACAAAAATATCGTGCTGCAAATGGAATAGGTATCTCTTTTATTAACAGTTCTGCTTGTGTTCTATCATTTTTAAGTTGAATCTCTTCCCTTGTTGATAATTGTATTTGTTCCAGGCCATGGAAGCACTTCATCTACTCATGTCATGGAAGCACCGAAACCGCCTCCTGGACCAAAAATGCCCGATGGAACACGAGGCTTTGCAATGGGACGAGGGCGACCTCCTGTCCCAGCTCCCAATTAGCAAAGATTTGGAGCTAGACAAGAAGGACTTGTATTTAAGCAGTGTTTTGCCCGTCGGTTGTAGTGATATCCTAGTTTTTTTAACTTGGGGTTATGAGTGTGTTTGCTGGAGTCAACATTCAAGGTTTTTGTTGGGGTGTTCAATTTTATGGGTCAGCTTGTGAAAGCTAGTAGTGTTGGTGGAGCATATTACCTAATTTAATGTTTTATTAGGCTGGAGAGGATAAACCGTACTTCTATTATGGTAATCCTCACCTTACGAGGAATCTGTGTAACAAAACAATCCCCTGAAAAATCTGTTAATGGGGAGGTGAAAGCTATCGTTTTGATATTGATTTGAAATTTACTATAATGATCACTAGTATCGTTACTTAAAACAACGGGGTTGGCTTGAAATATTATTTCACAGAACTTGTAAAATTTTTAAGGTAAACCGGATCTGGAAATCTATGGAGAATCCATGGGTCTAAACTCCCGCAGTCTACTCATGTTTCGATCTTATATTCCATCCTGACACTTCTCCCTTGAGTTAGATTTTAGGTGGATTAGGTTCATAATCATTCGTTAGGGTGTGTTATGTGGCTAACGAACAAGTTCTGCGAAATGAGGGATAGCTAGATTGCTAGCTACTTTATTTAATAATAATAATAATAATTTATCGAGTGTGAATAAAGTGGGATATTTTGCGCTACGTTGGAGAATTATTTTAGGATCTTATTTCTCATGAGAAAGTAACAGTATTACGAAAAGATGAAAAAGACATTAGGTAAGAAACAGTCGGAAAGCCAAGAAGAGCAAGTAAAGATGAAAATTTTGAGATGTTGAGATGCCAAAGGTGTTTCGAGGTGAGGTGAGGTAAGTGTGTGACAGTAGGAGAGTTACGTTGCACAATGACAGTAGTAACAAACTAACAAACAAGAAAGAAAGTGGCATGGTTGTGTAGCGCCATTCTGACAATTTCCCATCCCCCATCCTAATTGCCTCCCGAATTTATTAATAGAATATTGCATTGCACACATCTCCCTGGATTCTCGAATATACCCATGGCCTTGTTCTGTTTCTCCTCATATTCACAACTAACAAACTCAGATCTACATTTCTCTCACGTTCCATATCCATGGCTTCACATCCACGCCTCCCCTTCCCCAATCACCTCCCTCTCCCTCTCCCTCGATCCTCATCCTCCCTGGTCCTTTCTCCACCTTCATCCTTCGATTTTCCCGCTCTCAAGGTACTTTACTGATCTCATCTCCTAATTAATCTCAACGTTCATAGATGCATAAGTGATTCGATTCGTTCTGCTGCAGCTACGTCCATTGGCTATCCAACAGCATAGCTCCTCTTCTCGACGTCATTTTATTCATACCAGTACCAGAGCCGTTGATGATGTACGTTTCTTCCTCTTGCTTCTCATGTATTCAGATTTATTTGGTTGGGATTGGATTAAGATACATACATACATACATACATACAGGATTCTTTTGACATGCCGTCTCCGGAGGAATGGACCTATCTTGATGATTATGAGAATTTCCCTCCTCCTGCTGCTGCCGAATCATACGTCATGTCCTCCAGTGATGGCGAAGACAGCGACCGTGACGCGTTTCTCACTCCGGTCAATGATCTTGAATTACCTGCTGTTTCTTCCTCCTCGGCTTCCTCCAATCATAAAGACTCTATAACCGTCGCTGCTCATCGTTTTGCAACTCTTAGCAGTGAACGCAAGAAGCATAGGCAAGTATGTACAACTTGTATCATTGTTGTTTTTTGAACAATCACTTTAAATTCACGAGGAAGGCAAGGGAATCTCACTAATGCTAGTATCTAGTTTTGGTAATAATCCTTCAAATAATTTGATCATTGATAGCCCAAACTATTAATGGTTCTGTATGACCATGTTGTTTCTAGAGATTTGGTGTATTCTTCATCATTCTTACGTTGCAGCTTTTGCCTTTATGATTCATAGCCTTTGCTCTGGATATTACTTACCTCATCTCCTTTACCAATTGCCTTTCAATTTACAGGATCAAACGTGGCATGATCATCACTGTGGGTCTTATAATAGTCTTGTTGGTGCTGCTCTTGTATGTAGATTGGTGTGCGTGGAGAATTGTTAGATTGCCCTTGTCTCCTTTTTATTTGACCCGACCTTTCCTCCTATCAGCCATTTTGGTCTCTTTTGCTGGCTATGTTTGTGTCCCTATTTTTCGTGGTTTTAGAGCTATCAATGTTATCAAGCGCCAAGGTCCCATTAGACATCGCTTGAGAAAAAGGACACCTACATTGGGTGGTTTGTTTTTTGTACCTATTGGTATAATTGTAGCTCTACTCCTTGTCGGTTCCTCATCTGCTGAAGTGTCTGGGGCAGCTGGTATGACAGTTGCATTTGCAGCGGTTGGTCTGCTTAATGATATATTAAGCCTCACCAAGAATCACAGGAGAGGTTTGCCTGCACTGGCAGAACTTATTTTGGAGGTAACCATCATTTAAAAAAAAAATCATTATTTTATTTTCTTTTTTCATTTCTATTGTGCATTGTGACTAATTGTTCTCTGACAAAACACCATCATTAGTCTTTGCTATCTAGTATCTAACCACTTACTAATCAAAAGCCTCAATTTAGTTCTAGAAACAAAATCCGTGTCTTGATGCCCACGTAGATAAGCAGACACTAACTGTGAGGAACTAAAGTAGGGTGGCCTTGAGTTTTATTAATTTACAAGTTCTACAATTATTTGTTTTTATTAAATTTGCATTTTCATGCCTTACAGATAGCTGTTGGAACGTGGTTTTCATTTTGGCTGGACATCACTAGTATATCTTCCCCTTATGGCATGTATACCTTCTTGTTACTAATCTGATCAACATTTTTCTGATGGTAACTCACATGTCTGTTCTCATAAAAAAGCACTTTTACAACCAGTTGCAAACATGGATTTCCCCTTCAGTTCCTGGGTTAAACCTTTAATTAAATGCACTTGACATGTTTAATATTTGTTGTCAGACATGCTTGGTGTGTTCAGATGGAATAGTTAAAGGATGGAAAGTAACTATAGAGAGCAATTAAAATTCTCTACGACAAAATCATATCTATGTGATTTCAACTACTTTTCATCTTTTTTTTTTAATTGTATCTTCTCAATAAAATTGCTATGATTGCACTCATGAAAAATAAAATATTGAAGCATTGTAAAAACATTTTTTTTAATGGTCGATCATACTAACTATAGAATGCAGATGATGATGCTGCCCATAAGCAAGGTTTTTTTCGTTCATTTATTTTAGTATATTTGGTCGTTTGATCTTGTAACAAATCACTCAAGTTGCCTCCTTCCCCTGATTTCTTTACATATATGCAGGAAGATGTTGGTACCACTTCCACCAGGCCTCATGTACTTGGGACGATATTACCATCTCTTGACTTCATTTTCTTTTGTTTCTGTCGGACATGGCATTAAGTTGGCAGATGCTCTTGATGGACTAGCTGGTGGTACTGCTGCATTGGCTTTTACTGGAATGTCAATAGCCGTGCTTCCAATATGTTCTGGTTAGTGGCATGTCTTTTAAGTCACTTATAAACCAATTATCTCTAGGGCAGACATCTCTTCTTTTTCAACAAAGATGCTCCACATCTTGATATGGATTTAAATATATTAGGGTATTCTTCACATTCTAGTATAACAGTTTTCTTTGAGAATGAGCAATGACACCTTGCCTCCTCTTATTTAACTGGGATACTGACAATGGTCATTTTCAGTACTACGTAGAAGGAAATTTTGCTTCTGTTGTTTGCTATGTTATTGATCTGTTAACATCGTGAACCAGACCTCGCTATATTTGGAGCTTCAATGGCTGGGTCTTGCGTCGGATTTCTCCTGCACAACAGATACAAAGCATCTGTTTTTATGGGTAATACAGGATCTTTGGCACTTGGTGGCGCATTGGCTGCAATGGCTGCATGTAGCGGAATGTTCTTCCCACTTTTCATTTCATCTGGAATTCTCGTTCTTGAGGCATCATCAGTTATCATTCAGGTCTTTACCACGCTTATAATGTGACTAATTTTATATGGGGTTAAGATCTTTTTGATATGAATGCCTAATCCATTTTATAAAATTCATTCATCCTTATTGTTGGCCGCAATTTTCATGTGCGGAAAGTTCTTATTTTAATGTTATTGCATTCTGTTTTCTTATTTTTCAGATATTGCACTTGAATGTAACTAAGGGGTTACAGGAAGCAGGGTGGCGCTTTCTTAGAATGCCGCCCTTTCATTATCACCTTCAGTTACGTGGTTTCAGAGAACCAAACATCGTATTAGGTGCATATCTGATATCATCTGTGTTGGCTTTGCTTGGTGGCTATGTCGGTTTAATTTCAGCATAAACATCATCAGTTACCTTTATCAGATGATACATGTCTCTGTTTCTTGCAAGCTTAGCTTTGATTTCCACATTAGTGGTTCAACCATTGAATTCAACCTATCTTCAATATCTCCCCATTGGAGCATGATTAATATTTTGGTTAAATTGACAAACATATTAGTAGCAGAACGTTCCCTGCCAACCCTTTAATGTTTTCCTTAACCCATCGTCACGCCCAATACACAATTTCAACGGATTCCAAATGATAACATATCTCGAGAGGAATCCATTTTTGTTAAAATTTTTGTCAATTGATTTTAGAATATTTGTCTCTCTTTTTTAACTTCTATTATTATTCAATAGATTCATGATGAACGAAAATTGTTTATAGCTGAATAATGCTACTAAGTATAATTTCAATCAGCAGTGAAAGGGATGATAGAGTTTTGCTCATGAAAGATAAAAATATGGTTAATCAGGAAGAATGTTGAGACTTATTAAGGGATCGAACCTACTAGTATGTGCCTTTTTTGAGATGGTTGCGTGTCAAAGGTTTCAAATTCATTAGGATTACCCCAAAGTCAAAGCTCGACCTTAAGATCATGATTCATGACATTATATTTCGTTCAAAATAAATCAAGTTGGGTTGGTCTAGTGGTTAGCTCACTAGTCCGCTTAAACAAGTATCGGGGGTTCGAATCCCGCCTGCTGCATGCAGCAACTCATTGGCCAGCGGCAAGCCCTCGTGGGAAACCAAATAAATAACCCAGTTAATTTTGTTATCTAAAAATGAATAAAATCAATGTATTTCAAACGATATCCAATCTTCATGGTCAAAATACTTCGAAGGAAGCATCGTCTGAAATGTTCACATATAAAAAGGGTTTTGAAAAATAAATATATAAAAAGGGTTTTGAAAAATAAATATTAGAAGGGGGAAAAAAAGTTGGTTGCCTCAATTTTCAACCAGGAATGTTGCCAACTACTCACATTTTCTTCTCTGACTATAAAGGAAGGAAGAAACAATGACAAAAAGGTTATGCAAGAATTAGGATTAGGATTAATGGTGTTGATATAGTCAGAGAAGATGGAAATCATAAGTTAGAGAGAATGACATAAAATCCTTTTATAAAAGTGGGTTTTATTTTAAAATTGAAATCTAACCACTTGTCCACTTATATAAATCTAATAATTGTTATTATATCTTCTCATTTTTCATTAGATATCATATATATATAATATTTTATTTTAATCATAAAGACTAATTTAAAAATGTGTTTATATTTACTATTCTAAAAGACTGTATTAATATTTTTTTAAAAACTAATATGTCTAAAATATAAATTTTTAAAATTCATTTATCACTTTACTCTAATATTAATAATAATATTGTCAAGACTTTTTCTATTTTAACGAGACTTTTTTTAAATGGAAGGTGACACTTAGGGTTGGTAATGGATATGGTAGAGTAGGATTTAAACTCTATTTTAATTTTACTAGTGGGTTAAAAAAAATTTTTAAATTCTACCTTACTTTATCCGTGGGTTGAAAATTTTTCAACCCTAACCCTACTCGCACCCTAAAATTTTAAACCCTATCATACTCGATTCTACCCACAGAAAAATAAAAAAATTTCAAGCAAATATAAAATTCAACCATTCGAAATTTTATATATATTAATAAAATAGAAAATAAAAAATTAAGTTTAAATTAAAATTAAAAATAATAAAATCTTAAAAAAATCTAACATAAAATTATAAATAATATGATCATCAATTAATTTAATGATTATTTTAAATTTTTATAAAAAAATTGTAGGTTTAATACTCATTTTTTTCACTACATACATAACTGTTACCTATATATTATATAATATATTAAGAATGCGATTAGGATATGATAGAGTATATTCTAAATCCGTATCTTATCTTATCTGTAAGTAAACTCACACCACACTTTATCCTATTTACAATAGATAAAATAGACAACTCTACCCGAATAGATTGATTTGAGTTAAATACCTGAGAGTAAAATATAAATTACCATCCTAGTAGCACTCCTATCTTGTCAAGAAAATAAGTCTCATCTTCTTTTATATAATTGTATTCATCGATAGCGAGTCGTATTTACATTAATTAATTTTTATATAATATAATAAATAAAAAATGATAAATACCATAGTTAAAATTTTCGTATGGTGTATAATTAAATTGAAGGGACCAAATTCCATTCTCCACAACAAAGAGAGATCAAAATTGAAAATTCAAATCAAACCACTCTAATATTTTCAACCATGTTAGATATGTACGTATATAGATAAATTATTTAAATTAGTTATTAAGTATAAAATATATATTAAAATAAATTAAATTTTAATATATATATATATATATATATATATACACGGTGATCGATTTTGGTATATAAATAATATTTTAAAATTTTTAATATATAAAGGTATAGATAAAATAGAGAAAAAAATCCAATGCAATGAAATAATATTATCTTTTTAATAAAACAAAAACTATAATTTAGCTTAACTTAAAAGTAGTGTTTTAAGACACTCTTTTAACAATTCTTTAAGAAAATAAGAATTTTATACATTTACTGCCATTGAAATCTTAAATTTCTTACACTAATTTTTATTTATAATAAACTTCAAGTAGTAACTATGAATTTTTAAAGAATACTTACTTTTTCTCTGAATTACTCATTTACAAAACCCTTCACCCGAGACCTATAGGAATGTAGAATGTTTTTAAAGAATGTGTGTTTGGAGTGTAAACAGATTTTAGTGTTAATATATTTTTGTAGAATTAATTTTGATCAAAATTTAATTGATGTTAATGTGATATATATATATATATAAATACTCTTTTGTCAAATTTGGAAAAAGAATGCTATTGGATGCATAATTATTAAAAGGACATATTATATTTTTTCATTCATATTTTTAAATTTAAGTTAATCACATCAACCATTAAAACAATTATGTAAATATTGTTTTATGATTAAATAAATTATTAAAGAATGTTCAGATTAAAATTTCTTAATTGAATGTGTTTAATAGTAAAAAATATTGAACAAACTTTTAGAGGCAAAATAGATAGTTAAAACATTTGTATTTTATTTTATTAGAGAATCATTAGAATTTGTTATTTTTTTATTATTAATTATTTATTAATATTTAAAAATATAGAATAAAGTATATTATTAAATTATTAAATTAAAAAATTAAGTTAATAATTAAATAATAATAAAAATAAAAAATTTCTGATAATCTCCTCGTATTTTTTATTTTGCTATTTCAATAAAAAAAATGTATATAACAAACAAAAATTTCTTGTTTTATGACTTTATCTTAAATTCTTAATACCTCTGTTTAATCCAAAACTAAATCCGTGTTTAAAAGGCAAAAGAAAAACCCAAGAAGATAGTTCAAAGATCGAGGAAGTTAAACCCTTTGACTTTTTGAAAACACAAACAGAAGGCATACATGCAAGTGCATAGGATAGCCCAACCACTGTGATTTCCAGTTTCCGATCTGTGGCACCTCCTTCATTGGTTGTCTTGTGAATACTGAATAGTTAGTTAATCGAGACTACACTCACGGGATTTTGCAAAATTAATGACAAAAATCCATTCTATCCTAATCATCATATCCTATCCTTCATCCTTGTAGATTTTGCTAACATGGATGTTCAGGAAAATAGATCTTCTTAATTATTAAAAAAAATTAAAAGTGTAAAGTATAATTTATAATTTTTTATTATTTTTTATTTTATTTATAAAATTAATGGTGTAACATTACATTTTATTCCCTCAATTATTAAAAAAAATTAAAAAAATCCATTTCTGAATCTCCAGCATATCCTTCAGTCTCTTGGTTTTAAAATTTCAATTTAACTAACGTATGTATCAAGGACATATAATATATTTATTATTAGTAAAAATTTTAAATTTTTTATGATAAATATATTAAAAATTTAAATTTTTATATTTTAATAAAAAATTTAATTTATAAAATTTAACATGTGTTCTTAAAATATAAAATAGATAAATTTTTAAAATAATATTAGCTTTCACTTTCTTATTTATTAAAAAATTAATGTATTTAGACTAACTTTTTATCTAGATATATTAGTTTTTGAATGAATCAAAAAATGAAAATAACGCTTATTTTAAAATGAACGGAGTATGTTTTTAAAGTATTTGTTAAAATTATTATTAATACAAAATTTAAATTTTTTAGTGAACGTATAATAAAATATATTAAAAGTTAAAACTTTTTTGTATTTTAAGTAAGAAGTCTTTTAATTGACAACCTCAAAAATATGCATATTAGTTAAATTCTATTATTAGTATTGCTTCTATTATATTATTAAAGTTATTTGATCTTCAAAATTTTAAAACTTATGGATTAAAACTTATATGACATAAAATAAGTGCAATTAACTCATAATTTAGTTTTCTTAATAAAGAATATATTTTATTTTGTTTACTATTATTCTTAGAATAATTATGCTATATGAAAACCGAAATTAATTCATGAATTGGAATTCTTGAGAAAATTTAATATTGCTGTTGTTATTTTTTATTATTTTAATGACTAATTATTAATAATTATTTTATTAAAAAATATAGAAAAATAAAATAATAAATTTAATTTTAATATATTTTCAGTATAAAATAATTTTATACGTATATTCAATTATACATTGATACATTAAAAAAATAAATATATTTTTTATTAATTGTGTGAATGATCATCCAAAAAAATAAATATTATTAAATATAAACAAATACATAATAACTCTTTTTGTATTCATAGAGGATTTTTTTTATACTAAAAAAATGCAAATTGGATAGGCCCTTCATATTTCCACCAAAATCAAGTGGAGTTTACTTTATTTTCTCTTGAAATTTAATTTTTCTTTTGATATATAATTATTTATTTATTTGTTCTATGTTCTTTTAATTCCTGAAAAAATTCCATGCTGTTCGCAATTTTTGCATGTGATATTATCCTCCTATGTTACAATGAATGGTATGTTTTATATTATTTTATTTTATTTTATTATTTTATTAACAAGAGTAGAGATATTCAGATTCGCGATCTCTTAGATAAGTATAAGAAGATTATACTATTTAAATTATAATTCATTGACTATATTATTTTATATTTAAATACCAAATAAAGTATATTTTTTATTTATAATATTTTTAAAATTAATCAAAATTATAAATAAAATTTAATTTGATTTAATTTAATTCTAAATATTTAAAGTATATCTCAACTTTATCTATATCCTCAATTTTTAATATAGCCAACAATAAATCAAGATCTTTGTTTAATTTTACTCCCTTATTATTATACATCGTTATCGTTATCATCATCATTATTATCATTATCTTATATTGAATACGAAAAACGATTAGCAATAATCTAATTAAAATTTGCATTTAATATAAAATTTTAATTATAAAAATTTAAGTTAGAATAATTTAAATTATAAATTGAATAAAATTATCAAGAAGACGAAAGTAATTAAACCAAATAAATAAAATACTAATAAAGCTATGTATAAACAATAATTCTCTTCCCATAATCCCAGAGTTATCCGAAAAGTAGGGTCACATGAATAAGTTTGCTGTCCTTACTTTTCATTAATCATTTTATTTGATTGCCAATAAACACCCAATGTTCCACCATCCAATGACCTCTAACAACATTCACGTACACAAGCTTTTACAGTAAAATGGAGTAGCATTTTAGAACTCAACGAATAAATCATGAGAAAATGGGGGGGGGGGGGGGGGGGGGGGAGGAGGGTAAAAAAAAAAAAAGAGCAAAATACAAGTGAACATACATGCTTGACACTAATAAATGAAAAATGAATAAAATGAAAATTTTGAAAAAAAGAAAAGGCAGTGACCCGTAATCCAAGAAAAGGCCGACACAATTAACAAACAATGCAAAGGGCGAAGAAGGGCACTACGGGTAATTCAGTGTCCAGGGAAAGAAGGATAACGTACGCAACGCCTAGACAGGAACACCCTGCAATCGTCTTTGGGGCAGATGGTGGGGACGTATGCAATATCATCGCAGCCGTCCGTTCTGTCTCTCTTGAAATCGATCAACGAGGCGAACATCGCTATGAACAGAACCAAATGATTCAAGGCATACCTCTGGCCCACGCACTGATGGGCCCCGGCACCAAACGCCAGAAAGTTTCTTTTATAAATCTGGTCCTCTTGTCTCTCCTCCGAGAACCGGTCCGGGTCGAATCGGTCCGGTTCAGGGAATCCCTGAAACGATGACTCGTAAACCGACGGGAAAACGATCGCGCCCTTCGGAACCACGTAGTTTTCAGTCAACGGGAAATCCACCGCCGCGATGTGCGGCACCAGAGTCGCCGGCGGACGGAATCTCACCACCTCACGAGCCACCGCTTGAGTGTACCTCATCTCCCTCAACTGGTCCGTCGTTATTAGTTCGTCGGACTCAGGCGACCAGATTCCGGCGACCTCGTCCCTCACCCTGGCCAACACATCAGGATGAGAGTCCAGCAGCGTCACCGCCCACAGAAGCGACGACGTGGACGCGTCCTGAGCCGCAAAGAGGAAGTCGAAGAGGTATCCGCCAATCTCGGCGTCAGAGGAATATGGTGGAGGTGAAGTATCTCCGGCGAGCTGCGCCTCTGCGATTTCGCGTAGTGTGTCCTGCATCCAGTAATCGATTAAGCACGAAGGTTCCTCTCCGTTCTCCATCCTCTTCTTGCTCATAGCCGTGCAGGTAGCTAGGGTTCCGGCAAGACGATCGACGGCGAGCCTGGCATTTCGGAACGCCATGCCGGGGAGGTCGACGGGGAGCTTCATGAGACCGACGTTGAAAAGATAGTAATCCCTCTCGAAGCTCTGGCGGGCCTTGGGGGTCAAGTAGGGGCCAACGAAGACCGTCTGAGAGGTCTCTAAGTTCATATCCCGGGCTAAAACGCGGAGCGGAATGGGGGCTTGGGCTTTGTGTGAGAGCTGAACCCAGGACTTAAGATGGTTGAGGATTGTGATCTGCTGCAGCGCGGTGTATGTGGAAAGAGCCCTTGGAGTGAAGTTGGGTGCGATTCGACGACGGAGATTCTTATGGTCTTGGCCCATCATGTAGATGAGGTTGTGCTCACCGAATAGCTTTTTACCGAATGGGTGGCCCACGAGCCTGAATGCGTCGGGCCTAACATTGGCGAAGACCTTGTGGGAGAGCTCTGTGTCTCTTATGAAGACTATGAAGTTGCCGATGATGTAGTTCACAGAGAGTCCTGCGGTGGTGGACTTGGCGAGGCTGGATTGTTGGTCCCAGAACTTGGTTGGGTTTCTGACCAATGCGATTGCGTTTCCTATGAAGGGCAGGACCACGCTTGGCCCTGGGATAGACCTCTTCTTGCTTATGTACTTGATCTGTTCTACAAGGACCAGCAAGATTATGAAGCATGTTATGTATGGCAATAGGGGAGTCAGAGGAGATGCACTTGACATGTCCTCTCTCTCTCTCTCTCTCTCTCTTTCTGAAAGGAGGTGGGTGGTTGGGCTTTCTTCAGCTCTCAATTTATTTAGATGAGATCGTCTTGGAGACTTGGAGGAATATAAATTAGGTGGGAAAAATAAAAAATCAAATCGTCTGATTGAGGGGTCAGCTATGGGCTAAGGTCAAAAATGGTGAGTGTTCACTTCAAGATTTCAAGTCAAATTTGAGTTTCAGAGGGAAAATATACAAGAGGCAGGTACCTGTCTTGAAAAATAAAGAGAAAATAGTACAGAAATATCAATAGTCTTCGTTCTAGAACAAGTATAAGAAGGAGGAGCAAGGAGGAGATGAGGGGAGGAAGAGGTGGTGGTGGGTCACTATGGTGTGGGGCTGTGATCCAGCTATGACGTGGTACACTTTGATTACGACAATATAAAAAGAAAATAAAAAGAGCTTATCCTTTATTTGCAATGGACAAGAGAAAATAGTTTTTTTTTTTTTTCATGATCTCTTTCTCTTTTGCCAGTCAGCTTATGTTTTATAAATAGAAAAAAAATGTTATTTGGAGATTCCCAACTCTTTTATAAACTTTTAACTGTATTAGTAAAAAAAATATTATTTTTTTAAAAAAAAATTGGTTCGTTAGTATTTAGAATTTTATAAAATATATAATTCTTTAGATCGCTAATTAAGAGGAGAAGAAATAAACATCTTTACTCTAATCCATAATGTGTTAGTTGATTCGAGAATCCTATTCATATTCATTTCCACTTCAAATTACTTTTATGTGTGTGTCTTGTGAGTTTGTTCATTGTTGTCTATGAAAGTTTTGCGTAATCGCCTACGTTCTCTAACCGTTTTCCTTATCGCTAATCATTGCCCATTTTTATTTTATTTTCCTTGTTAGCAAAATGCTAGAAACCTCTTGTTGGTCCTTTTTTATTTGGTATCTCGGTTGGCTCTGTTATTTGTATTTTTCGGTTGGGTCCCTCTTGTTCCGTGACCACTTCATATTTAAAGCATGCATCCGTCCATACACGTACAAATACGCTACGCACATTTAACATTTTATGATTTTTACCATTAATATACTTTCTTCCTTAGTTGCTTATTGATACCGATTTGCAATATATTATTCTTAATTTCGTCTTGTCATGCTAAGTTGGTACCGCAATCATCAAGTTGCAAATTAAATTTCCTCAACTCCGTCGAAAATATGCAGTGTAATCTTCTTACGCTTTTAGGTTTGATCATTAATTAATTAATTATTGTTGTTACTGAACACACACAGTAGATACTGGCTAGCTTGTAGAAAGTATTTACTTTTTTAAAAATAGTTTATTAAAATTAATCTTTTAAAAATTATAATAATTATGTTTCATAAATTAAAACAAAAGTGAATTTTACTAAGTATAAGCTACAAAAAAAAATAATTTTCTAAAATAATTTTTAAAATTTATAATTATTTTAATTGGCATAAATATAATAAAAAGTAAGATTAAATATAAATAACTATTAATATATAAATTTATATTAGATTTTTTAATTTAAAAATATAAATATACATACATGATTTTTTTATTTATCAAATACAAAATGATGTGTTTCTCTTTTTCAAAAGCACAAATATATTTCTAAAGAACTCTTTTAAATTTTATCTATTTCGTAATTTATAAGTGCATTTTTATATGTATTTTTTTATTATACGTTCTTTATTTGATTGCATAATCATTATTTATAATTCTTTTTGTATAATTGAAGTTTATTTTTTTAAAAAAATATATATTTCTTTTAAATGATAACATGTTATAGTAAATAATGCTAGAGATAAATACTTTTAGTAAAAAACTAGGATATTATCTAGGGTTGACTAGCTAAAATGTAAGGTAATGAAAATGTTAGGTATGATAGATGTTATAATAGATAACAAAAAATAAGAATTTTTTTCATAAATTGTAAACCTTTATGAATCTTACATTAAAAAAAAACGAATCTTAACGTTAGCCTTTCTTTGTTAATATATTGAAAGTATTGGATTTAATGGAAATATAATAAAAATTATGTTATCGTATAGCTAGAAAACACCTTGTGTGATCATTATAAAAATCTATCTGTATCCTAATAGATAATTATGTTTGGACACATCTATCTTTTATTTATTTATTTAAGTTGAATTCATCTAGAAAAATTATGAATATTTTTACTTAATGTCATCACATTAAAGTGTAAAACCTATGTATTTAGTTTGTATTTTTATTTTTAATATTTTTTATTTTTTAAAATTTTATTAAAAGTTAAAAATTAAAATTATAATTTTCTTATTTTTAATGTTTCTTTTTTTTTCTATAAAATCCAAACAAAAAAATAATAAAAATAATACCAGAAAATGAGAACACAAACGTGCGATATATGATGTATATAGTAAGGGAAAACTTGAAGTAGTTTTGAATCGGGGGATTTTTTTTTTCAAAACGATGTAGTTTTAAGGTTTCGATGAATGAAAAATGTTTCAGGGACTACTATAAATTTTGGAGTGCAATTTCGGAGATGAATTTGAGTAATTATTAACTTCAGGAATTATTTTGAGACTTGAGTGTAACTTTAGAGACTACTTTGAGACTTAACTCAATATAAAATATATTAAACTCATAATAAATTATCAAATAACAGCTTATCTATTTTGTATGTTAAAGACACAAATTAAAATTATAAATTAAAATTTTTATTTGTTGAAAATATAAAAAAAATTTAAATTTTGAATACATTTGTTTTATATTTATTAAACATAAAAATTTAAAACATTTCACTAATAAAAAATTTATCACGTGTCTTTAGACTGCATTTGGAAGATAAACCGAGGCTGAGAGACAAAAATTAAAAAATAGAGACTAAATTAAATTTTTGTATTGTATTTAGTGTAAAGTATACAGGATGATTATGTCCCTATTTGGTTTAAGGTAAAAATAGAAATTGAAATACATGAAGTTACTAAAATAACCCTAACAACATTATTTTATGTCAATCCTTTCCAAGTTTTCAATTTCGCTTTCTGAAGCTGCCCTTCTTCTCTGAGCCCGCCGCCATCACCATCTTCTTCAGTTTTACCCCTCTTCCAGTCGTCCGTTTTTTCATTCTTCCTCTCCTTGAGCTTAAAGAAGCCAAGAAACTACAATTTCACTCCCGTCCATGAGCTCCATTGTCATCATCACTGCCTTTACCTTATGCTCGTCGCCAGCTTTACGCTCGCCTTCTAGTTGCAGTCATCGTGCTCGTGACATCGAAGAAGGCCGCCGTTGCCACCATTGGGTTAAATGATGCAGGAGAAACAGAAAGAAGGAGGTCGCCAAGAAAAGCTTCTTTGTTGCCACTATCGTCGTTACTGTGACCTTCATTGTCATCGAGATGCTTCACTACTGTGCTGCCGTCGAAGAAGGAGAGCTCACAGACTATCTGGACTAAATCAATTTTGTTTTGTCCTCTGTTTTGAAAAAAAAAAGATAGTGTTGGATATTAAAAAGTTAGATAGTGGTATTTTTGGAAATAAATGTTATTAAAGTTTCAGTTTCAGTTTTAAAAAAAATTAGTTCCTTATTTTTTTTACTTTATATTGAAGGGACTGAAATTTTGTGTCCTGAAACTGAAACTTTGGTTTTAATCTATAACCACCAAATACTATTGAGTCTCAATCCTCTAGTCTCAATTCTAATATCCTATACCAAACGTAGCTTTAGAATACATGTTTGTTAAATCCTCAACCATTATTAAAAAGATGACTATAGAACAACCACCTAATTAATTGTAATTGACTAAATGAGATCGTTAAATTTTGAAAGGAAACTTGTAAATTAAAATATTTCCACTTCTTAATTTATTTCACTATAATTTTTTTTATAGTATTCTTCAGTTTTTTTTGTGTCTGTAACAAAAACTAGAACAAACAGAAAAACAACCCAAAAAATTACATAGCAGAATCTTTTAACAAAATCTGCTTAAGGTCATCATTTGGCTGAATCCACACTGAATGAGAATAAACACTCTTAGCCCCTATCTTAGCCAGATAATTCGCAGCAACATTAGCTTCTCTTCTAATCCAAGTGAATGACACCTCCCACTTTTTACTTAACAACTCCATAATCTTCTCTATAATATCCATATTTTCTCCTGCAACATGGTTGATAATATTGTTCAACAAAAGATACACCTCCATAGAATCAGTTTCACAAATAAGGGAATCACAACCAACTTCCCATGCAATCATAAGACCATTTCAGACTGCCAATAATTCATTCCTGAAAATTGAATCAAAAGGCAAGCATCCCGAGCTACCCAACATCCAAGTGCCATAATGATCACGGATAACACACCTAAAGCCCGCAACAAGAGAGTCTGAGAGAACACTAGCATCATAGTTGACCTTAAGAACATTCTGGGGGGGTGGCTGCCACAAAAAATTCTGGACTGCATAATCCCAAAAGTTTCTATCCTTCTTCACCCTTTTTAACTCATTCACCAAGGTTCTTGCAAGGCAAAAGATTTTTCTCCTATACCAAGGTTCATTCGGGTTGAATAAATCATTACATCTATTCCGCCAAATCCACCAAATTCCAATGGCCACTATTTCCTCTTTACCATTAATAACGCTAGTAATCCAGGATCGGAAGTCAGAAGCATTAGCATATTCGACAATAGAAGGATCTAAAGAATTTCATACATGACGAGCAGTGGAACAATCCCAAAGGCAATGTAACACAGATTCAGACGCATGACCACATTTATTACAAAGGTCACTTACCGCTAAGCCCCTTTTATGACGGAAGACTTAGTGGGAATGGCATCATGCAATGCAAGCCAAAAGAGAAATCTGACCTTTTCCGGAATGAAAAGCTTCCATAGCCACTTCCAATTTCCGTCACCTCTCCAATGAAATTTCATATTTGCAAGCCAAGTGTACCCGCTTTTGGTAGTATAACCCTTCGACGCAGCTGGTTTTCAAATCCAACCTGATTTATTCACACTCCTTTCAGGAGGAAGAATAGTCCCCAAAAAGGATTTAATATCCTCAGGAATTGGGGTGGACAAGTTTTTAAAATTTCAAGTCCCATCATAGTAAACATCATCCAACTTAAGCAATAAATCAGAGACATGAACAAACGGAAGAAAGTCTGCAAGAATACCTAAAGGACTCCAAGGATCAAACCACAAGGACTGAAGGAAACTCCCTGTCTGCCACCCAAGACCCTCTTTGATGGTCATATAAACTTTGAAGATGCTTTTTCACACCAAGGAACCATGTTTAGCCGATTCCCAATCCCTATTTTGCTTCAGATATTTGTGAGAAAGAAGTTTCACCCACAACCGCTCCTTATCCTTCAACATTTGCCAAAACCAATTTACCAATAAGCGCCACATTAACACACTGTGAGTCTCTAACTGCAAGCCCTCCTAGATTTTTGGGAGCCACAACTTTCTCCCACTTCACTAAAGGAAGACCTTTGCTATCCGCATTACCTTTCCACAAGAATTGGTGCATCATAGAGTCAATCTTGTCATGAGCATAGGAAGGAAAAAGAGAAGTTTGCATTTGATAAAACCGGAATTGAAGATAGAACTAATTTTACCAAACACAATCTCCCAGCCTTGTTTAGCATGCACCATTTCCAACTAGCCAATCTAGCACGAATTTTCTCAATCACCTCTTGAACCGTCTTACGCGCAGCTTTATCATGGTCAATATTCACCCCCAAATATCTTCCCAAGTGTTGAGTGAAGTGAATGCTAGAAACACCAGATAAAAGATCCTTCCTTCTCTGAGAAACATTTTTAGAGCATTGAGCTTTTGACTTGGACAAATTCACCTTGAGCCCAGATGCCTTTGTAAAGATGTCCAAAGCTTCCATGACTATTTCAACTTGATTCTTAGTGGCCTTACAAAAGAGCAATAAGTCATCAGCAAACATAAGATGGGAGACTCTAGGCCCTCCTTTCGAAACAGCCACCGGAATCCAAGAACCACTAGAGACAAGGTGAGAAATAAGACAAGCAAGTATTTCCATGCAAATCACAAAAAGATATGGCGACATTGGATCACCTTGTCTTAGACCCCTCAGAGGCTTGAAACTTTGAAGCCTTTCCCCATTCCATAGAATGAACAAGGAAGAAGAGCACACACAACGCATAATAAGTCTGACAGTTGTAGCTGGAAATCCAAAATTCTTCAACGAATGCTCCAAAAAACGTCAATCAACTCGGTCATACGCCTTCTCAAGATCAATCTTGAAAGAAATTGTTCCTTTCTTGGATTTTGTCTTCTGCATGAAATAAAGAATTTCTTGAGCAATAATAATATTTTCACTAGTTCCTCTTTCAGTAATAAATCCACCTTGCAACGGGCCAATCACCTCAGAAAGGAATGGGCGAAAACTATTCACTAGAACCTTAGTTACAATTTTATAGATAACATTGCATAAGCTAATTGGCCTAAATTCCTTCATATTTGTTGGATTATCCACCTTTGGAATAAGAACAATCAAAGCCTCAAAGAAATGATCATCAATACAACCACCTACGAAGGCTTGCCTCACAATCTTCCACACATCTATCCCCACTACATCCCAATACTCTTTAAAGAAGATTATTTGGAAACCATTCGGGCCAGGAGCTTTAAATGAACTCATCTCCATGACCACTCTTCTAACTTCTTCCAAAGTGACATCCTCTTGTAATCTAAAGCAGCCATCTTGACTAAGCTGCGGAAGAGGGATATCCATCAGACCATCAATCCTCACCTCCTCTTTGGAACAGAACAACCGCTGAAAATACATGTTAGCTTCCGCTTTAAAGACATTCACATCTTCTAACCAAGTACCATCTTCAAGCATCAAACTATGAATCTTATTCCTCTTCCTCCTCACAATTGTTTCAAGATAGAAGAAACTAGTATTTCTGTCTCCAAACTTGACCCACTGATCTCTCGATTTCTGGAACCACAATAGCTCTTCTCTCAAAAGAATAATATTAAGCTCATTTTGAAGGTCTTTCTCCTCCTCCATTAATAAAACATTATCCGACTGCTCCAAAAGACTCTGCACTCTGTTAATGCGGATCTCCAATTCTCTTTTTTTAACAAAGATATTTTCAAAGATATCCGAATTAAATCTGAACCACATCACGAAATTGAAGATGAGTAATCCAAGCTGCTTGAAATCTAAAGGGACGACATTTATCTTCTTACTATGATTAACTGGCCTGCAACGAACCAAAATGGGCGAGTGGTCTGAGTGAAATCTCCCCAAAATCTCACAAAAAGCTTCAGGAAAAAGCAATCACCAGTCCTTACAAACAAAAACTCTATCCAGCTTTTTTTGAGACATTTGTTCCTCCCCGAACTTTTCTAAACCAAAAAAATTCCTTCCTTTAGTTTCCATGTCCATTAATCCACAAGAATTCATAGCATTCCCAAAAGCCTCTGCTCTATTCTTTTTGAAAATACCCCCTTGACTTCATTAGAATAAAGTACTTCATGAAAATCCCCAAGAGCAATCCAAGGGCCGTGAAAATGAGCAGCAATACCACTAAGATAATTCCAAGTCTCATCACAAAGATGCGCTTGTGGAGGCACATACACTGCACTACACATCCACCGAGAAGAACCATCAACAACTTCAAAGGTGATACAATGATTTTAACATCCAGGATTCTACACTGACCCTAATTTTTTTCAACCAACACCCAAATACCTTCACTCTGCCCTCTAGCCTTTGATATACCAATCTCACAGTAGCCCAAATCATCCCAAAAGAATTTCATCCTCTCAAAACAAACATGGGTTTCAAGAAGATTAGAAATTATGGGGTGAAACTTTCTAACGATTTCCTTACAATGAACTCGGGCTAATTTATTAGAAGCCCCTCTAACATTCCAAGATAAAATGCTAAAATCCATAAAAAAATAAGCAGATAAAGACAAGGCACCAATCAAAACTTATCTCAAATCGTGCCCTGCTTCTCACCCATTACCTCCTTTCCCTTGTCGCTCTCCTTTGCCGTGAACTCCTCTGATTTAACAAAAAGAACTTGAAGCCTTCCATTTTGCGGTAAATTTTGCAACGAGTTTGGCCTAACTCTCTTTCTCGCTGATATGGTTGCTGTTCTGCCATTATTCCCATCTTCTCCAATTGAAGCCAAAAGAGGAGAAGTCACAAGTTTCATTGGATATGAAGCTTTTGCATATTTATTCCAAGACTAATTAGCTACATGATCCACCTTCACACTTGGCCCACTTTTGTTTCTTTGGAAGAATACCTATGTTCTTTTTTATGGACATTTTTTGCTTAGGCCCAACAGCCTTCTTCACACTCTCCTTCTCTACTTTCTTTTTTCCTTTTTTTGACACTACTTGGGTCCACCCCTCATTAGCCTCCCCTTCTCCAACTGCATGAGTTTCGAAAAAGTCATGCAACGTTACAGGCTTGGATATCTCTTTAGATATCGCCTTTCCTTACTCTTTGTCATGTGCAATATCCGCAACCTTCAGATTCTCCTTCTTGGTTGCGACATTCTCGCCGAAAACAAACATAGCAGGTCCACTGTCGTCCGTTGCCGTATCTCCCTTTTGCTCCCCCTCCGATGCACTCCCCACCTCCACCATTATAGACACTCCCACCTTGCTTTTGCAGTCTACCGCAAGATGTCCATAACATCTACATTTCTCACAAATTTAGGCCAAACTCTCATACTCAACTTTATACACAAGATCGTCCACCTCAATCTCGTCAATGACTGGAGATCTTAGATCAATAAGAACGCAAGCTCTTGCAAATTTACCCCTCTCCGCCTCTTTAGTGGCAACGTCAACTTTGATAGGGTCTCCCACTATAGTTGCAATTCTACGCATGACTTTCTCTTGATAATAATGGATATTTAATCCTGTAATGCAAATCCAAACCAAAGTGTTTCCAAAGGATTCTTCAGCGGGTCGAAAAGAGATCATCCATGGCTTGACGGCCAAATAATGACCATCAATCATCCACGGTCCCTCGAGCTAGATCTTTTCTCGGTCCTCTTTCAAATCACACTTTACAAGAAAGTATCCAAAGCCAACATCGAGAACCTCGTACCCTCCCTTCAGTCTCCATACAAACTTAAGCCTATGGATGATAGCTGTGTAACTCACACGCTTACCCAAGACTTTGATAACAATAGAATTAATGTATGGCTCGGAAAATACTTTCTTACCTTCAGCAGTGAATGTAACCTTTGGTCGGGACGCTCCACCGTCTCTTCTTGTAACCACTGCCAAACGATCCCCATCAAGAGAATCATCTACAATCAGCGGTTTTGGTGCCACACCTCCAACCACCTTGTCTCGGAGTGAAATTTTCATTCCTTTATTTTCGAAATTACTACTGCAACCCTGATCAGCATGACCATGAGCATCACTCTCAAACTCCTTTCCTCCCGCAGAAGAACCTTTCAAAACATTCTGATCTCTTCCCGTCTCAACCCTCAGCTTCCCTTGTTCCCTCAACCCTTCAACTCCACTCCCTCTTTGCACTAACGTCTAGGCAACCCCACTCGCATCCTCTGCAACTCCGCTCACACCCTCTCTCATTTCTATTATTATTCTTCAGTTTGATAAGTCAAAGATTAATTCATCGCAAATTTAAGTTTATTGTTGACTAATAAATTGTTATATGTACAAGACAAAATTCAAATTCCTGAGACTTACTTAAACCGATTAATAAACTAATTACTAAACCAATTCAAGTTAGTTAATAGTTAATATATTTCACTATATAGAAACCTCTTTTATGTCATCTAAATTGTTAAGAATCATCATATCCAAATTAATAAATAGCAAATTAATGGTGCATTACAAAAATACAAAAATACAATAATAATTCCAACAGATTGCTAGTTTTAACCATTTTTTTTATCATGGTAGAGACTTATTTATAATAGTATAAGGAATAAAATGAAAAAATATATAAAAATTCAATAAAATTATAAAAATTAGTAAAATAATTAAATATAAAAAAACATTGATTTTTGTATTTTGAAAATCACAATTAAAAATGACCAGTTGCTTACACATCATTGTTATTCTTTTGTTATCAATTATTTTACAGTCTCCCCTGAAAGGGAAACAAAAAGATTATAGCCCCTTTGTGTATGAATATATGAATGGCTATATCACATGATGACCAATGGCTTAAAGTATTCAAAATGACAATTCACAACTCACCCTGAAAATGCAAAACAATTTCAGTCCCTTAATTAAGATAGAGGTTTTGCATGCAAATATGGCCATATTATGAGAGGATTAATTCTTCATTCACCAAATCCTCATTGTGTTCCGAAAGAAGCAACTAATGACTTTCACGCATCAGCAACATGTTATTAGCCAGTCACCAGCATTCTTACAATTGAAGGGACATACTCATACAAGTGCTTATGAAGATTTTGAATTCAAATAATGCAAATTATTGAAACACATAATAATATTATTGAAAGCGAGGGCTGCATGGTATTATATTTTATTCTTCCTTGTTTGTTCCATGTGAGGAACAACTATTTGCCAAGGCATACAATCTTTCGTTTGCATATTTAGACATATAATTCTTTATTTTATTTATTTTTACAATAACGAGTATTTGAGTATATTATAGGTTTAACTATTCTGTTGGTTTCTATAGTTTTGCAAAATTTTTAATTAAGTCTCTATACTTTTTTTCAAATTGAGTCTTTGCACTTTTTTTTAATTGAGTCCCTATACAATTAAACCAAATATTGTCAAGAGAGACCTAATTAAAAAATAAATTTGATCCAGGGACCAAATAAAAAAAAAAAGTATAAGGACCTAATTGAAAATTTTGCGAAACTATAGGACCAACCGAGTAATTAAACCTATATTTTATATGTAATGCTCTCTTTTGACAATACATGACTTATCATGTTCAGCCAACTTGTTTGTAATATTGGAAAATAGAATATATATTAAAATTTATTAAAATTTACACCATTAATATAAAAAAACTAAATATTTATTAAAAAATATGTAATCTATCTATTTATATTTATATATAATGAAAATATTGAAAAGATTGGTATCCAATTTTTTTTAAATACTTTTCATTATATATAATCATACAAAAATTATTATTTTCAATATTTGAAACCAAGACTTTTTAGTTAAATTATAAACTATTTACCATTTTAACTAATTCAATGTTTATTATTTTTATAAATATTTAGTAAATAAAAGAATAAATTAATTAATATGTTAGTACTTATTAATACACTAGCTAGTATATATAATAGAATTACAAATTGAATAACTATTCAAGTACTCTAACTAATTTTTTAACGAGATAGAAAATAATAATCTCAATCGACTGAGATCCGAATTGAATAACAACTCTATTTTTATTCAAATTTTTACTGAAATATATAAATTGGTAATTAGTGAACCACTTTACTCAAACTAAATTCTAGTAGCAGAATACAAAAGGTCAATTGCAACATTTCATCCAAAATCAAATTCTAAATCCACTTATAAATTATAATACATTCAACGTAATACAAATTGGAGATACAAAAATAGACACATTTTCTACAACAAAAGAATCAAAGTGAGTAATTACTTAATACATAAAGCAAATGTAGAAGTACCTTCAAAATTCTAACTTGGAGAATTCTAAATAGTAGAGTTTCCTAACTAAACTATGGCTTTCTAACCCCATTACTGGACCTTGTCCATTACTGATGTGAATTAGTCGGCAAAAAAATTTAACCCACCTATGCAAATGAACACAGGGTCCCAACTTGTGACATGTTTGGCAAGTTAAACAACTTTGATTTGATCTTTCTTCGTTTGACCAGGTTCAAACTCCGTATGTTTGGTAGTATTTAAAGATAAGTCATCTATTTTCAACGTATCTACATTGTTCTTTTAATTATTTGCGACTTGAACTTCCTTTAGCTTATTTTATCAACCTTTGAACTTCCTTAACTATGAATCTTTCTTCAAACATCTACCATTTATATATAGTCATAATTTAATCAACTTGCATTTAATTTGATTTTGATTTCTTCACAATTTTCACCTTAAAATCAAATTGACATTACTTTAAAATTTTTCTTTATAAAATTTCGCCTAAAATAAATGGTGGATACACTCAATCTAATATAAAGATAAAATACAAAAAATACAACAGTCTTTTTCTAACAAAAAAAGTAACTAATGATTTGATAAAGAAAAAAAAGTAACTAAAGAATGAGAGTGGTACGTGCAAAGACACTCCGATGCTTAAGTTAGCAGGGGGCTAAGCAGGTTTAAAGGTATTGGAACTTAGGAATACCTGAGGGGTGTCCGTGTATTTATAGTGGTGATCCAATAACCACCGTTGGAGTAGTTCCCCTTCTAAAGGTGGATAACCGCCCCATTATCTTAAGGTGGTTGGGATATTGCTTCTGAAAGTGGGTTGAGAGATTTTAGGGGCAGTTACTTATTTAAATAAGTGTTATCTGCTAGCTCATGTCTAGCCCGACCTCTTTGGAGAGGAGCCCATGTCAAGCTCGACCTCTTTAGACGAGGTCGGGTGGGTGGTGGAGGCCAATCTTTGAATTGGACTTTTTTCACTTATTTTAGACCTGGGCCATAGTGTTGGGTCAGGGTATGAACAGTGTCCCTACTCGAATTCGATCTCTTTGATTATGAGTCGGATTCGAGTACTAATTGAACTCGGGGTTGTTCAAGTCAGGAACCGACGTGATTTTTAGTTTGAAACCGATGTGATTCTAGGCTTCTCAATCGTCGTGTCTAATCAAACGTCGCGTCCATTTGGGGTTTCGCATTTACACATGGGGGCAGTTACATTGGTAACAGCGCATTTCTTTAGTGATTGCGTCTTTTTACAGTTGTGCCCCTAGCATGACTTTTCCCTCTTTTTTCTCTATTTTCTTTCGTCTTCGAAGTTTCTTGCTTGCACTTCTCACTCATTCAAAAGAAATTCCTTTAACCTTCCTTCTTTGGATGTTTCGTTGTTGCTGTGACTACTTCTCCTCAAGTCTACAGAGAAAGGTTAGTCTTTTCTTTATCTTCCTTTATTATTTGTGTAATGCTCTATCTCTGTGCTTTGTGTGTTTTAAGGAGATTTTCATAGTTTTTGCTACTTCCTTATTTGCATTATGAGGCGTTGGCGTTTGTTGTCGTCGTAATCTGGTGGTTCTTTTTTCTTGCTTTGTTTTTGGGGAAAAAACTGCTTTGTCTTTGGAAGCCCTGTTTTTGATTTTTTTTTATTTTTCTTTGTAGGTCTTATCACTTTTATATCTGCTTCCTACTTGTCGGAAAAAATGTCTTTCCGTGTCACTGAGACCCTTTCGAGATAGGTAGACAATTCTGTTCTTGATGAGAAATCTTTAGTAGACACTGACTACCTTACTGAACTTCGCATTCACCATAGGATCTGTAGTTTAGAGACCGATGAGCCTAAATACGAGTTGGTGGCCCCGGGTCCTGAAGACCGGGTTTGTTGCGGGAGGATTGCTGATTCTGACCCTCACTTTTTTTATGTATGATTGTCTTTTTACCTGTTTGGGAGTTTACTTCCCCTTTTCTGATTTTGAAATAGAGGTACTATCGCACTGTCGAGTTGCTCCTTCTTAGCCCCACCCCAACTCTTAAGGATTCATGAAAATTTACCAACTTGTCAGCCGAGAAATAGACTTCTCGACTTCTTTAAAGATATTTTTCTATCTTTTCCATCTGACCAAACCATTTAGTTCTCAAAATAATAAACAACAGTAGGTTTCCTTCCGAGCTATTCAGGGTCGGAAGCTCTTTTCGGTCTTTGATGAATCCTTCTATGACTTCAAAATTTTTTTTCTTGGGGTGTAGAGGGCCACCATCCTTTTTTCTTGAGTGATAACCATGATCCCCGATTTTTTCTTTATTGGTTGGAGGCCTCCCCTGTTGAGAAGTATGGTGTAGAGGATTTGGACGAGGTTGAGGAGACCATTGTGAAATTTTTTCAAGAGGTTTGGGAGAGGGCCCCCATATGGATACTAAGAAGTTTCTTATGGGTTCTCCGAGTTTTGTGCGTATCCAACTATGTAATTTTTCTTTGTTGTACTTGTTTCTGAAGATTTCCGACTTGTTGTGTTTTCCGATTTGTTAGTTGATTGCTTTTTATCTTTTCTTTTCAGAGATGGTGAAGAGTGAATCCAGTGCTTCCCACCAGAAAGTCCAGGACGCCAAGAGAAGGGCTCGCGGCTAGAGTCGGGGTTGCTGGCGTTCCTCCTCTCCTTCCTCATGATTCGGGAACCTCCTCTCGCCTTATTTTGGTAACCTCTGCCTCTGCTTCTCCTCTTCTTCCTCCTATCCCCCAGTCCGACCTTCCTCCGAACCTAAAAAAAAGAAACGCAAGACCTCGGAGTCTGGCTCTTCTCCTTCTGGAGAGGCCAATTTTGATGGTTCCAAATTCGTTCGGAAGCACATCTTTCCTCATAGCCAGATTGTTATGGATGATGCTTCCCTTCAAAATCATCTTGAAATTTTGGTTCGGGGGGTGTTCGGACTGCTGGAGTCTGCACTGCTCTTCTTCATATTTTGGACAAAACTCCTTTGAGTTCTTTCAGCTCTACCCAAAAAAACTGTGGAGGAGTTTTAGGGGAGGAAGGGATTAAGAGGAATTTGGATCTCTAAATTTTAGATTTTCACTTTGGAGGATAAAGTAAGATCTCCCACCATTGAATGCTTTCTCTCTTATGTTTTCTCTTGGTCCCATCTATGAAATAAACGATGATAGATCATATTTTACCTTCTAAAGTAAAATTCAAAATTTAGAGAATCCAAATCCGATTAAGAGAGGGAAAAAAATTCTTCTCATTGTTGAAAAAAAATGAAAAATTCCCTTAGAAAATATTTGTTGAGTTATTACACCTTATATACTATGTACTCTCTATGTACTCTCACTAAGTAAACCTATTATTGATAAAAAAAATAATCTAGGTAATAATTAAACAAATTTTTGTGTATTTAGTTGTTTTTCAATATCACTTCCAAAATAGGCGATCACAATATCAAAGAGAATAATGCTGAATTTGTAGTGTTTGTTCATCCGATGAGGCCTTATTTTTGATTGCACAAGTTACCATCAGGATCGTCAATATACCATGGTAACATTCCAAAAATGATAAAGTATGCTCCTCAACACGGTAGAATACCACCGGGTTTTTTTTGAATCATTTTCCATCTCAGGTTATGTCTTTGCTTCTTTCTTTGGTCCTTAAAGAATGATCATATTCCAAAATTTTGTTATGCTCTACAGGTTTTAGTACTGATTCACCCCAAATGAATGTCCAAGTCTCCCATTGCCGATTTCATCGTTTCTTTAAGGTTTATATTGCTTTCTCTAGTTTTTTTTTTCTCTATTTGGTTCATTGCTCCTCAATACGGTAAAGCACCACCAAAAATTCCAACACAACAAATAAAAACAAGGCTGTTGCTACTTGCGGTCAAACACGTCACCGTTTAAATAATGTCTCATGGTAATAATAAAGAAGTTTTGTGGTCCACAAATTTAATTTAACAGAATATACAAATTCATTTATAATTTTAGTTTTTATCTTTATTTTATCTTTATTTACTTTATCTTTACGTATTCTTTATGTACGCTTTTCGTTTTATTAAAATTTTTAGACAAACTCTCAACAAACTGTACAACTTTTAAGAAACACTCTTTCTAACATTTGTTGTTTGTGTTAGTGTTGTTATATCGCGAAAGCGTATTAATAGTTTTTTGGTAAATTTTGAGTCCATTCAACGAATCATGATTATATATGAGCTTGATTGAAAGTCATGATTTGACCGTCAATTAAATATTCAATCAATCAATTTCATCTTTTAAATTCATAACTATGATTCAACCCCAACTCTATACACTTCACTGTTTTCTATTAACCCATCTATGTCCTAAATAACAAGGTTACATGTAAGTTGGATTTGCTTTTTTTTTTTTAAGTTTTCCCCTCAAACTAGTTCTTTTTTCCTATATATTCAAAAATTAATATTTTTAGATACATTTTTGTTTTAAATGCATTATTATTTTTAATAACATTAAAAAAATAAAATAGACAATTAATTTTTTAAATATAATGTCTAATTTAGTAATTAATTTTCTTATGTACATAATATTTTTATATTTTTTTATATTATTTCTAATATAATTTTATTAATATTAAATAAAAACTAATATGTTTGATATTGCGAATGATTGTATTACCATAGTAGGAGTACGTACTCCTCGTTTAGTGCCCGACATTCTGCTAGGATTTTACTGCGTCGCCTTCATGGTTACACATTTCTTTGTCTTTTCTTTGTCAAACTCTTTTCCATCTTCTTCTGCTTTCTTTTCTTAATTTCTTTTCCACTTAACTACCTAATTTTCGTTTTCTCTCCCAATTCATTCCTCTTTTAATTCATTCCGTTTTCTAATTCACTCATTCTATATATCTTATTTCTCTTTTGAATCATTAAATACCAATTCTGATTTTTTCTACATGAGCAACAAATCACAGACTCAGAACCCTCATATACTTGCTATGATGGTGGATGATGCCAGCCTTCAAGTGGCACCCAAAGAAATATGAAACTGCGGAATTGTCGGGGTTTGGGGAGATCCTGACAATCCACAATCTTAAAGGGATTTGCAAATCCTACTCCCCCAATGTTGGTTTTATCTGTGAAATAAAAAATCAATTTCGACAAGTTGAAGGAAAACTAAGATCTTGTGGTTTCAAGGAATGGTTTATTGTGGATCCGGATGGATTATCAGGGGGGTTTGGCAATGGCATGAAGGGATGGTTGCACTGTTCAGATTTTACAGCATGGTAGATTCTTTATTGTGGCATCAGTTTTGACAGCTGGTTCTAATGATCCCTATGGTATTCTAGGTGTTTATTTCAATTCAAATGATCAACATAGAATGGCTCAATTTGCTGAATTAACTTCAGTCTCCCAACAGTTGGATAGTAAGGTTGTTTTAATGGGGGATTTTAATGCCATTTCTAATCAATTAGAGAAAGAAGGTGGGGGTGCTAAATCTCCTTCTTCTATTGAAACCTTTAACAGTTTTATTGATGATAATTTTCTTATTGATATTGGTATGGTCGGAAGACCATTCACTTGGTCAAATAGACGGAGGGGTGATGAGTTGATACAGGAAAGACTTGACCGATTCCTGGTAGGAGTTGATTGGCAGTAACTCTATCCCAATGCAACGGTTCTTAGACTGTCAGAATCAGGCTCGGATCACGCCCATCTTCTCTTAGACTCTAATCCGAAAACTGAGAGATCTAAATGCCGATTCAAATTCCAAGAAAGATGGTGTTCTAATGATGAAATAAGGCATATTGTTAGAGAGATTTGGTATGAACAGATTGATGATTCAGCCATGTATATCCTAGCTCAAAAAATAAAGCGTTGTCGGCATAAGATTGTCAGATGGTAGCAAGAATACAGCTTTGTTATCTAATTCGAAGGTGGAGATTGATTTACTACAGTCGGAATTAGAGAAACTTCGTTTAGTAGGAATTCATGGAGGCAACATCATTTCAGAAATAGAGGACAAACTTGAAAAAGCATTACAAAATGAGAAATCTTATTGGAAAGATAAGTCTAGAGTCAAATGGCTCAAATCTGGTGATCAGAATACAGCTTTCTTCCATCAAAAATTTAGAAAACCCAAAGGAATAGAATTTGGCAACTAACTGTCAGTGATGGTGAAGTGGCTACTTCAAATGCTGGTATTGCTTCTGTTGCTGAATCTTATTTCAAGGACATCTTTTTCTCTACTTGTCATGAGAACCCTGAACCTCTGTTTACTGATTTTGAACCTAAGGTTACAGCTCACATGAACCGTAGGCTTCAAAGACCAGTGACTATGAAGGAAGTGAAACGCGCAACATTTAGCATTCATCCTCAAAGTGCTCCAGGAGATGATGGTATGACAGCAAAATTTTTTCAAAGCTTCTGGAACATACTTAATGGTGATGTGTTTCGAGCAGTTAAGAGCTTCTTTTCAGGGGGCAGAATCTTGAAGGGTTTTAACCACACTCAGATCTATCTTATTCCCAAGATTTCTGATGCTAAAGATATGACTCAGGTAAGACCAATAAGCCTATCTTTAGTCTTTTACAAGATTATCTCCAAAGTATTTGTACATAGGCTTCAGGGTACGATGAATAGACTAATTAGCCCTACGCATAGTGCTTTTATTAAAGGCAGATTAATCTCTGATAATATCCTAATTGCTCACGAGTGTATGCATTACTTGAAGAACAAAAAAAGGGGAGTCGAAAATAAAATGGCGCTAAAATTAGATACGAGTAAGGTATATGATAGGGTGTAATGGCACTTTCTTTGGTTTATATTGGAGAAGTTTGGTTTTGACTCCCGGTGGATCATGTGGATTCAAGAATTAGTGACAACTGTTTTTTATTCTGTTATTGTGGAAGGACAACATTATGGTTTCTTCAAACCAAATAGAGGTATTCGACAAGGAGATCCTCTATCCCCCTATCTTTTTCTTTTCTGTGCAGAAGGTCTCTCCTTCTTGCTACACAAGGCAGAACAAAACAGACTAATTCAGGGTCTTCAGATACATAGGCGATGTCCCAAGGTCAACCACCTCCTGTTTGCTGATGATTCCATCTTATTCTGTAAGGCTAATCCTAAAGCATATTCAAATATCCTGCATTTATTGAATTCTTATGAAAGCATCAGTGGCCAGAGGGTAAATCTTAATAAATCTGCTGTATTCTTTAGCCACAACACTCCCTTTACTACTCGTATACTACTGGCTAACTCTATGAATATTAATCATATTGGGACTCAGGATAAATACCTTAGTTTGCCTTCTACAGCATCTAAATCGAAAAATACTTCTTTTAGTATGATCAAAGAAAAGGTTCGGAAAAGAATCCAAGGGTGGAAGTGCAATCTTCTTTTGTCAGGTGGTAGACACGTATTGCTTAAGGCAGTGAGAGAAGCTATTCCTATTTATACATTGTCTTGCTTCAAGTTGCCTGATGGTTTAATTTCGAAAATTCACTTTCTACTTTCTCAGTTCTGATGGGGACAAAAAGGTTCTGAAAGGCGGATGGCTTGGATTAGTTGGGACACTATGACTCGCCCACGAAAAGAAGGAGGCCTTGGATTTAAAGATCTCAGAATCCAAAATCTGGCGCTTTTAGGCAAACAGTTTTGGCGACTTATAACACAGCCTACTTCCTTATTATCCAAAATCCTAAGAGGTAAATACTTTAGCAATGGTAATGCTATAATGGTAGAAATTGGAGTCTTACCTTTTTGGGGATGGAGGAGCATATTGGAAGGCCGAAAAATTGTTGAAAAATGTCTTAATTTTGTTGTGGGTACTGGTGAGAATATTCGAACCTTTGAGGATCCTTGGCTGCCTCCTCCGTATCCTTTAATGATTTTTGACATGCAAAATAGACAGGTTATTTCTGAGTTGGTTCCAAGAGTTAAAAGATCTAATTACTGAAGATAGGAATTGGAATCAGAATCTCATTTAAGAATTATTTCCCCAAGACGTTGCAAACAGTATTTTGTCAGTTAAAATTCAGCAGAGTAAGGACAAATTGCAATGGGATTTGAACAAATCCAAGCAATATGATACATCTTCAGGTTATAGAATTGGCTATTTATTTTACCATCCGCCTCTGGAGTTTTGCCCTAATTATATGCAGCAGAAAAAGACGTGGATTGATCTATGGAAGTTGAACTTGCCTCACAAAATTAAGCTATTTATCTAGAAAGCTCTCCATAACCGACTTCCGGTGCTTGCTCGGATTCATCACCGCATCCCATCTATATCACCAATATGCCCCTGCTGCCATGAAGCAACGGAAACAGTCACTCATTGTTTGATCGATTGCTCTAGAATTAAAAACGTATGGTCTCAGAGTTATCTTCGTGATTGTCTCCCCCCTCAGAGTTCTAACGACTTTTGGACATGGTGGACTGCATCAACAGAGATACTTAACCCGTTGAAGAATGCTGACCGTAATCCTCAATTGCTTGCCATCATTTGCTGGAACTGCTGGAAAGCTCGCAACCAGTTGATTTTTGAAGGTTCTACTTTTATGCCGTCTACCATTCTAGCAAGCTCTGTCAAGTTGATCCATGAAATCCAAAGAACTCCCAGTTTAAGTCGTCATCTCCATAAGGTAAACTCTTAGTTGCATTCAATTATTTGATTTATCATTCTTTATTCTTTAAGATTTTTCTTTGTTTTTTGACCACGTACCGTTAGACGAATACTTTCAGTATAGTGTTTTTGAAAAATCTCCACCTATTATTATACTGTCCTGCTTTTGAACATCTTTGTATTTTATTTTTTAATAATTAATAAAATATAACCTACTATCTTTAGAAAAAAAAACCTAATATGTTTGATATCGTAACAAATGAGAAAAAATGTTTACTATCTTCTTATTTTATACTTAAAAGGTATTTGAAACTAAAATTTGATAAAGAAACTTAGAATTATTCTTCGTAATCTTATCATTCTTCTATTTTTTTACTGTTTTTTTAATTACCATATTTTAAATGAGAGATTGTGGAAGATGCTAGCTTCATTCACAATTAACAATTAAAGACAAAAATGACACCCCCTCCAAAAATAAATAAATAAATATGAGCTAGGGAAACTTAATAAATGTATTATCTAAATTTGTTTTTATAATATTAAAGTAATTATTATTTTTATATTTAATAATTTATTAATTAATTTATACATATTATATTATTATATATTTTAAATATGTATTAAAAAGATATACTGTAATTAGTAAAAAAATTAAATTTTAACTATTTAATAAAATTTATATTTATATTAATATCTATACACACTTAAAATTACTTTAAGAATGAGTGATACAATTAACTTAAATTATATTGATATAACACGTTTAGTGAAAACCTTATAAGTTATTAGTGTATATATATATATATATATATATATATATATATATATATATATATAATAGTTGACACGTACATTATAAAAATAGCATAATTTGGTGGTAAGGCATGCGGTTTTTTAAGAAATGAAATAGTGATTTGAATTAGAAAATGAGCCGAAATCTATCTTATTCACTTGTGTAGATTGTCAGAAAATAATTTTAAAAATTTTAATTTTTTTAACAATTCAATTTTTTTTATAAGCATACTTAAATTTTTACTAACATAGATATCGAAATCCTTTATAAGGATCGCCAATCATTTCATAATTAACGTAAAGACATTTTAGACTCATTCAATACCACTTCCGATTTCTTTACACAAGTCCATTTACACCAATCAGTTTCATGTACATTTTGAAACAATTATATTTTACAAAATATATACGTATTAATTATTTAATATCTATAACAATATATATAAAAGTTCTTTTTGGTCTTGACTCTTAAGGTTAAGGAAACAAATATTAGTGTTTTGAGTTGTATTTTTATTTTTAATTTTAAATTTTATAAAAAAATAAAAAAGTATTCTTTTACTGTTTTTTTTTTTACAAAATTTTAAAAATAAAATATACTAAAAACAAAAACAAAAAATAAAAATACAAAATAAATACATTTTTATTGCATGGTACGAAAATAGACGGATCCATCTGTTTCGTGATGGATGAACAATAAGCTGGTTTGGGCCAAAAAAAAAAAAATAGTCTTTAGAGAGAGAGAGAGAGAAGGGAAAAAATTGTGGGAGATTGAGAACAGGCAGCGTGTGTCTCCGATGGGCATTGGGGGAACCACCTCCGCCAGCTGCAGCGATGAAGGCAACATGCCTCCCTACTATGGAACCTTTCAAGGCGTCGCTAACTTCTATCCTCCTCAGCCCTCTTCCTCCCATAATTCTTACCAAGGATACACCCTCCTTCCCGGTATAACTCCAAACAATGACATTTTTTTTTTAATTTTTCTTAATTCTCATTAATTACCTTGTTTTCCACTCTTAACCATAATAATAATAATTTCATATGCTGTATATTTCATTGGCATCAATATCTGAATTTACGACTACCGTTTTCCCGTTTTCTGCTCATCGAAGAATGATAGTAGCTGCACAAAATTATTTGCTTTTATTTTAAAGAGAAGAATAGTATTTATATTTAGGTGCTGGAACGTTATTTTATTTTAATTGCGATTGTATCTCATCACGTACTAACTGATTTCACTTATATCTCATTACTTATTTTAATTGATTTCACGGCCTCACTACCTTTTTTTTCCATATTGTGCAAGTTTATGCTGTTCTTGAGGGACACCCCATAAGAGAACGCCGTCTTCCTTGCTGCGGACTTGGTCTGGGTTGGTGCTTGTAAGTTTTCTTTATCCTTACTTAATCGCTCTTTATCCTGTTCTGGTCAAGTGTATTCTTCTCTGTTTCTATGCCTTAGCTAATAAGTATTTTAAAGGAATGCCTCCTTCTGATCTGCAATGCCATTGGAGTGCAAATCACTGCTTTTGTGTATAGATTTTGTACTTGTCTTCTTGATTTGCCTCAACTCTGTTTGTTTGGCAAGTGTCTCAGGACAAAGCCAATGAGATAGACAAGTTGTGTCTCTGTCCTAGTTTCTGGATGGACAAAAATATTATATTTCTGTCTTGTTTCAATTACCAAGCCTAGCCTTAGATACCTTCATTCTGTATTCTTGTTACCTATGGGACAAATGGAATCGAGCAAAGTATAATGGGACACTTAGTTGTTAAGAAGAAAAAACTGAAAACAATTTAACAAGTTATGTTATTGCCTTGCAATGCTTTTGGGTAATCAAATAAGATGGAAAATATTTTGGCTTCAAGGAGCATATATATTATAACAAGTTAATTGGATGCCATTTGGTGTGATGCTCAACTGCCACCGCTCTAAGATTTCTTGTGATGATAATGTTGGAAATTTAATCGTCTAATATACTACCTACCGTCCTCCCGTTCTTCCTAAATGCTTTAACCTTGAATGCAGAAATTCAAAAGAATATAACAACATCTGAGCTAATTTTCGTAGGTTGTACTTTATTTTTCCAATGATTTTGATTATTTGACTTGTATTATAAGGTTTATACTGGGATTCTTTCTTGGGGGCATTCCCTGGTATTTCGGAACTTTCTTGCTACTATGTACGCGGGTGGATTACCGAGAAAAGCCTGGATTGATTGCGTGCACAATTGTTGTAAGTCTTCATTGGTATTTGTTTCATGCTCATTGTTTTATGGTTGTCTGGTTGTCTCTAATGCCATAATGGTTTGTAGTCATGCCTTATGAGTTATGATAATCTATAGGGGAGCTAAGAAGACTTCTGAAGATGATCGTCTTGTTTCACTTTTAATATATCAAAAATATCCACAGCATTTTCTGTTTTGCTCAACTATTCGTTATACTGTTAGAGATAAAACCATTCATGTGTCTCCTTCTATTAGCTTATGTTTTTGGAAGAAATGATTTCATGACATGGTATAAGAGCTTCTATGATCCAAAGGTCTAGAGTTTGATCATTAATAACTCTAAAAGAAAGAATTTCAGTATAAGGCAAATAAAAAGGAAAAAGAAGACCTATGCAAAAAATTTAAGTAAATCCAGAAATGGCTATTGCTTAAAGGATATATTAGCGATATAACCATTCATATTTTTTCCAATTAGTTTAAGCTTTTAGGAAAATTGATTTCATGACATATACTAAGCAGCATAAAGACGAGTAGCGAAAATTACATTTTGCTAATATGTTGGGGGTAATAGGACTATGATGTTAGATGCCAAACACCTAATTTCCAAAAGAATGCTCCTAGGTTTTTAATTCTATTTTGTGAAGAACATTCTTACAACTATTGATATGGAACCCGTGCTGCTAGTATGTCAAATTAGTTGTCTGATCCTATAATGAGTCAAATATTTCCAATTTTTTAAAATTGTTACATGAATTTGCCGTTTGTGCAGTGAATTTATTTCCAAGTATTCGTTTCTCCTTTCATTGAGTATTATTTGGAGTTGATCTTTCGTGTGCTCACTTGGACTATTTACTTGATTTACAGTCCCTCATAATTGTGATAGCCATTACCCTTGGCTCGAGTCATCGACATTTTGTTTGGTGGACATGAAGCATAAATTTCACTGTACAGCATGTTCTGCAAAACCTGTGGAACTTTTCTTCTTGTAATTCATACTCTTCAACTCATGCGAAAGTTGCACTTAGCAATTGGCTGCTGCGCCTGTAAATTGCAACTCAAAAACATTTTTCCATGTTGACAAAGTTTGGAATGAAAACAAAACAAATATATCCAACTTGTTCTAACTTCTTTCCCTAAACTTATTCGGATTGCTTAGTGCATTATCTAATTATTAATTAAAAGGCTCACAATAAGAGTTTCTAGTGGTTTTTCATTTGGTTGGGGTTAGATGGAAATGGATTGTTCACATGTTTTAATTTAATTTAGTTTTATTATATGGATAAGAATTCAGCATAATTTTCAAGGTATTTTTTTTTCCTTGGAATGAAATTTTAAGTGCCTAGAATTTTTACTCAGAACTTAAATTCGAAGTAATTAGTTAACCGTTGGTAATCAATCCCATGTTGGTAGATGTGGCTTAATTTTCAGCAAAAATGCAAAATACAGTGAGGGCGATTAAATGGTTGTTTGGGCATCATTATTTTGAAAAGAATTTGGATCTTCTCAATTTTAAATTTGTACTTTAGAGGGTAAAGTGTGATCTTTTACTCTTGAATAGTTTCTCTCTCATATTTATTCTTGATCCTACCTATAAAATAAATGGTAAAAGTTTACACTTTACTCTCTAAAGTGAAATTCAAACTTTAGAGAATCCAAATCCTTTTGAAAAAAGATTTTTTTTTAAGCGTGTTTGACAAATTTTTAGTAGTAAAAGTAAAAACATTAGAAAAATAAAAAATAATATTTTTTTGAGAAACTGTAATTTACGTCTTTTTTTAAAAGATCTTTTTTCCTTAAAAAAAGGTGTTTTTCGTGTAATAAATAAACAAAAAAATATTTTTATATCGTTATACCTAAATATAATTGATAGATAAAATTATATTAATAATAATTCTAACATGTGTTAGCTAATTTTTTTTATTAATCTGTTTAGATTCTATAGTCACCAAAAAAAATTTTGTTTAGATGCTATGAAGCATAGACTCGCAGTCACATATCGTGTATCTTTTAAATTTAGCTGTCCTAATTATTAAAAAGTACACTATATTTTTTGTCTCTAAAATTAATTAAAAATTAAAAAATTATACTTAAATTTTATTTTATCTTAAAAAGTTTTTAATTTTTATCAACTAATTTTTTAAAAAGTTTAGGATCTATTCAAAAATAACTTTTCAAGGACAAACACAACATTTTGTTATTGACTCTTATTTGCCAAGCATTATTGCTGTCAAGTATACAATTAATGATGCAAATTTTTTTTGATAAAATTAAATAAAATAAATTTACGAGTATTTTTTAAATTTTTTAGAAACTTTAAAAAAAATCCTTTTCTTTAAAAATAAAAAAGATACTATTCTAAATATGCTTGAACATATCCAAATATAATTATGTGTCGACATGTTCAATTTTATTTTTAATATATTTTTTTAAAATAAATTTAAAAATAAATATATATTATTAATACAAAAAAATTATCTAAAATATTTTATATAATAGAAAAACATTAAAACCAGTAAAAAATTGATTTTTTTTTGTGACTAATAAAAAATTAATTTATACTTTATATCATTTTTTGTGTCTAATAAAAATTTAAAATTAATGCGTCGATGATGCCATGTCATATCTTAAGCATGTGTTCGTGCTCTTCATAGTTTAGATTCATATATATTTTTTAAGGTGAATTCTACCGTACCCTCTTTAAAATAAAGAGTAAATTACCCTTTGTGATATATACACTGATTATTGGTAATTATCTTTCTATCAGAGTTTTAAGATTCACATTATCTTCTCTTTTCTTTTCAATTGACGCTATGTTTCTCTTGATACTTGATAACAATGTCATTTTCATCATCCCCACCAAATACACTTCTTCTCTAATTTTAAAATTCTAATTCCTTTCAAATCGAATCACCATTTTCAATCAATTAAGTTAGGATTTTGAACTTGTTCTTACGTTTTTAATCTCCAATTTTAACGAGCACAACTATCAATTTTTCAACTCTCTTCTTTCTAAGATTTTTTTCGTATTAGAAGATATTACGTTCGGAGAGAAGGAAGAGGGTATGGGTTTGTATGACAGATATGAATTTGCACCATAAATAAAATTCTTGTAGGTAATTAATGGCATGAATAATAAAATAATTAATTAATATTTGAGGCGAATGTGAATATTAAAATACTTATTCCATTTTGTCTTATTGTTATCTGATAATAATTTAATATTTTTTTGTGACAATATAATAGTTTAATATGCTCCCACCAATACATTATTCGAACCCCCGACACTTGCTTAAGCGGATTAGTGAGCTAACCACTAGACCAATCTCAACTTGGTTAAAAAATATTTTAAATTGTGCTGTTTTTGGTAGTGATAAATTTAATATTTAAAAGGATTTTGTTTCTGGTCACAAAAGAGAAGAAGCCCATTGTTATGAAACAAAAAAAAACATTTGGGCCTGGAAAACGGTCCAGCGGAGCTCCGAGTCAATGTGTTCTGAATTAGGGTTTCTTGGCGCCTCATATATAAAATGCCGAAACTAAAACCCCCTTGTTCCTTCGTCTTCCTCACACCACAGCCAGAAAGAGAGTTTCTCGCGTTCATCACGTACTCTCAGAAATGGTTACCTTCAGGGTGAGTCAAAATCGCACTATCTATATATCGATATCAACGTTGCTCGATTGAGTTGATTTTTGGTCCTTTGTTGCTTTGCAGTTCCACCAATACCAGGTTGTCGGGAGGGCTCTCCCTACTGAGTCAGATCAGCACCCTAAGATTTACCGCATGAAGCTCTGGGCTACCAATGAGGTTCGCGCAAAGTCCAAGTTCTGGTAACCCTTCTCTCTCTCTCTCTCTCTCTCTCTCTCTCTCTCTCTCTCTCTCTGTTCCTCCTATCTAGATTTTTGCATGATTATTTCTCCTGTTAGATTTTTCGGGTTTGGATTATGGTTTAGATTTTTCTCCTGTTGATTTCAATTAGGTATTTTCTGAGGAAGCTGAAGAAAGTTAAGAAGAGCAATGGTCAGGTCCTTGCTATCAATGAGGTAAACTCTCTCTTAGGAGTCAGTGTTTTAATGTTCTTAGATGTCGAAACTGGATTAGTTGTTTTTTAGAGGTAGAATCGCTTGTCATTTTGAAAGAGATGTATGATTCTGATAAAACATGTTTCTTATGACTTAAAAATAACCAAGAAAGTTCTCTACTACTGCTTAGGAAAAATATCTTAGTTCCAGATGCTGAATTATTGAGTTATACCAGTTCTTTTTTTATGTTAAATGTAGCGAATTTATATGTTTTTTTTTTAACTATTTGCAATGCACAAACATTGCAAAATTATCCTTTGATTGCCTTTATATCTCAAAAATGCATGTAAGGATGTTGATCCCTTGAAATCTTTATGCTCATCCATTGTAGGGCATGCATTTCTGATGAAAAGAATTTTTGATGTGTTACATTATTTACATCTATGGTGGTAGGATACTTCCACTAGGTTTCATAGGTCCGAATTCCTGTTTTTATAACCTCTCATATACAATGAGGCTTAGATCATTGTTATTGCAATATATAAAATGTACTCTTTGAAAGACGTATGCTACTTCTAGATGTAATTTTCCGAAAGTGGAAACACACCTATTAGCAATGGCCTGTTTATTGTTCAGTCTTTGTTGCATTAAGTATATATGTATGTGTGTGTGTTAATCATCTTTTTTTTCTCCAGATTTTTGAGAAGAACCCAACCAAGATCAACAACTATGGTATCTGGTTGCGCTATCAGAGTCGGACAGGGTACCACAACATGTATAAGGAGTATCGTGACACCACTCTAAATGGTGCTGTTGAGGCGATGTACAATGAGATGGCTTCTCGCCACAGGGTTAGGTTCCCCTGCATTCAAATTATCAAGACTGCCACCATTCCAGCCAAGCTTTGCAAGAGGGAGAGCACCAAACAATTCCACAACTCCAAGATTAAGTTCCCATTGGTCTTCAAGAAGGTTAGGCCACCAACAAGGAAGCTAAAGACCACGTACAAGGCCAAGAAGCCTAACTTGTTTATGTAATGTGGTTGACAGACGAGTTTACAAACTATTCTAGTATCACTATCAGGCATTTTGGGTAGAAGCGGTCCTGTTGATTCCTTATTACCAGATTTTGTTTAAGAAGATTTTAAACTATTGTTGGGTTCAAATCTTTTATGTTATTTTGTTGGACGTGATCTTTTTTGATAATTGAGTAGAATCAAGCAAGTATATATTGCTGTCGATGGTACACTTGCATGAAATTTATTCGTTATCAAGCCAGTGTTCTTTGTTGAGTACCACCATATATGGGATAAATTTGAGTTAATCTACTGCTTCAAGAATAGAAGTTCAAACTATAAATTTTCAAGGTATAAAGAAATTACTGATACTTTTAGTTTTGTTTTGGTATTTGGGACTGGAAAGTTTCCTTTGCTTAAATAGTTAATAGCTCTCAAGTGATTTTTGCGAAGAGAAATGTTTGTTGCATTAATATCCGAATTAGTTCCAAACTTTTTTATATTAACCACATTACTCCCGACTGAAAATGCGCGATATTGGTCCTCCTCAGGCCTCACCCCGAAGTCCCAAATACAGAAACCACGTCGTGTCCCACAGTCCTCTAATCTGTCCGTGATGTTCAGATGCTTTGTTGCCATGGTGTGTACCACCTTACGCTGGACAGTTGAATATCGATCACAAATTCACAATGCTACTTTGGTGGCAACAATGTGATGATATCTTGTCCCTTAATTCATCGCATGGGGTTTTGGGCCAATGAAACTGCCCGGGGACACTCTACCAATACCATGCAATGTAATCGATACCAAGTTAGCACACACCCAAATTCCAGTCTTAGAAATATCATTTTTTTTTGGGTGATCTTAGAAATATCAATTGAAGAGTACATATGGTATTTATGTATACAATTATTAACTTTGTTCCCTTCTTTGTGTAATGGTATGGTATGTATGAGCATGACAGATGGCACACGTCATATGGCCATGACTTCTTTTACAATTTCAACACATGAAATGCCAATGTCAACCAACCCCACCTTTTGAATTTGTGATAGGATCTGTCCCCATCTTTTGAATTTTCACTTCTGCCGAATATCAAGCTAATCTGTTATCAACTATTCAACTACCTTGTGTTGGAGGTGGTGGTGCCGATGGATTAACATTTTATTTATAGTAATGCTCTTTCTAAGCTCCTTTTTTTATATTAAAAAAGTTTATACAAATTAAAAACCCTCCCATTTCATCAACTTTTAAAAGTTTTCTATCCAAAGAACTATCATTGGCCTTAAAAGTATATTTAATTAGCTTGAAAACACAGGTGAAGATAGGGTAGTAATTAGGTTTAGGCCTGGTCTTTCTCCTCTAACATTCTGATTCTGTTGGTACCTTCAAAAATGCATATTTATTTCAAGCATGCACGCTTTTTCATCGTTTTGTTTTATGTTACTGCTCTTCCGTTCATTGACTGCACTACTGCTTCTAAGGGGGTGAATAATCAGTTTAGCAGTCACACCAGTAATAATGATCTCTTCATTTTCATCTAGGCTTCTTCTTGCATTTTTGCTCTTTATCTTTCATTTCACACCTTCTGAGCTAACAAGTAAGAATTTTAGCTGCCAATAATTAGTTACTTTGAAGGTTAAAAAAGGAAAAACAGTATTGGTAGGAAAACAGGATTCAATATATAGCAGTATTATTTGATAAGATAATGTGAATGAGGCTTAGCGCGGTCTAATTAGAAATGACCTTTAACATATCAGAAGGCATCTGACATAGAACTTCATGGATTGCTTCTGCTTCTTTGGGCTTCAATGGGATTCTTAATGCCTCTTGGGATACTAGCCATCAGAATGTCCACCTACATCAAGAATGAATGAGGAGACTCATCTTCTATCTCCATCTTACTCTTCAGGTTGAAATCTCTATAGCTAGTTTTTTGTTGAGAAATAATGTATTCATTAATAACTGCTTTTTCTTTTGCTGAACCATTTTTGTTATGTTTCTTTAATTTTCTTTTTGCAACGTAATCATTCAAGTTTTGATCTTTGCTCATAATGTAATAATGATCACTGTAACTTTAATAGTGGAGTCCTAAACATTTTTCTTATCCTTAACTTTGCTTTTAGACTACAAATTTGGCATTATTAAGATTTGTTTTTTAGTAACTAATTAACTATTATCAGATCATTTCAATTTTCAACTAGTGATTATTAGCACACCATTTTTTGTGAATGTGAACTAAATTAATGGACCAAGTTGTTTGAAATATATAATTGCCTGCTGTTATGTGTCGTCTATCTCAAATTTGCTGTTGTCTCTTAATTTTAGAAATAAATATTATTTTAGGAATATTATTTTAGAAATAAATATTACTTTAGAAATAAATAATATATTATATTATATTATATTATTTTTAAATTTCAATGTCGCAACAACAAATATCGGTCGACGGTTCCAATAAATTATTTTTTGATGGAGTTACACCATAAAATGTTAATAATATTAATACTTGCTCTAATATTTTGGAATAAAATACGGTTTGCAGTTTGCACCAATACGTTTATACTGTTTATGATGCCACAAATGCAAATAGTATAGCCGAATCACATTTTCAAAGAAAGTCAAAATTAGAACACTAGAAATAATATACACAGAAAGTCAGAAACGTCATTCTCTGTCCGAAATAAAGAATTTCGCGCTAGAAAAGGATAAAATAATAATTAAAAAGAAAACTCCAAAAAGAACTTTGTAACAGGTGGGAGTGGATCCTCTCCAGTGAATAAAAAACTGGATGGTGTGCAGTGTTTAATCTAACCATTCATCACTCTCTCTTTCTTATTTATTTCTGGTTCCACTTACAAAATCAAAGATGAAAAATCACACTGTATTTTGTCAAGTGTTAAAAAAACTAGAGAGGATCCATTTCCGTAATAGGCTAATAGCATTAGGCCATATTATTTCACACACGTGTTTTTAGAGGAGAAAGTACTCTTTTCCACTCAAACAAACATCGCATAAAAGGTAGGTCGCAACTCGCAAGAGTACTTTCTCTCAGCCAAGTAACCAACCACTTCCATCCTCATTTACCCATCAATCAATTTTTTTACTGTAATTTGTTTAATTTAATAATTTAATAATATATTTTATTTCATATTATTATAAAAAAATATTGAATATAATTAAATTTATTGACGGATTCGATAATAAATTCGTCGAATGAAAAAATTATCTTCAGATGCAGTTTTTCAATAATAAATTTATCAGTAATAATTAAAAAAAATTAGTACGATTATTACTGTCAGATTTAGGAAGAAAAATCTGACCATAAAGTAATTAAATAAAAGTGTCTTTTTGGTTTAAGAATCTGTATTATCAACAAATTTTTCTGACAATAAATTTGTTAGTAAAATTGATCCTATTCAATTTTGCAAACCTTTTTCTTTTCATATTTATTGGTAAAAGAGAGAGAAAGATAAATAAAAAAATGAGAGAAGAAGTTTGTTAATTTTAGATGAAAAAATTTATTTTAATTGTAATGAAAAATATTTTGTGACACATTTTAATTTGTCAAATTACTAATATAAAATATAAATTATAAATTATATATAGAGTGGAAAGGATAGAGAGAAATAGAAAAAGAAAGAGATGTAAATAAGAGAATTTATGAAGGGAGTTTACTACTTTTAAACGAAAATATTTTTTCTAAATTTTAATAAGAGTGTAATGTGACACATTTTAGTTATTAATTTAGTTAATAATATATAATATAGCTATATTTAAAGTTTAATTTTAATTTAATTTGAATGCAATTAGAGAATGTTATATTGTATATTTTAGTTGTCAAATTTGTAATTGGTCATTGATAATGATATATATGAGAGATAGAGAGAGTGAAGGAATGAAAGAGATAGATAAAAGAAGAGAGAAGAGGGAAAAATTCTTTAATTTTGGAGAAAAAGATTTGATTTCAATTGTAATAAAGAAGTGACATATAACACATTTTAGTTGTCAAATTAGTATTATATAATAAATTATTCTAAAATTTATATAAATAATGGTACTATTACAGTTGTTTGAGTATTTGATGCAAGTTATTTGTTAGAATTTTGAGTTTTAATGGCCTTAATATTAGTTTTATGTTGTGATTAGTTTACATTATGCTTGTGATTTGCTGTTATTTCTTTGGTTTGTCTATGAAACATATTTTAATATTGTAATTGATCCGAGGTGCATTGCAAATTATATATATATATATATATATATATATATATATATATATATATATATATATATATATATATATATATATATATATATATATATATATGTGACATATTTTTTTTAGTCTAGATTAATATTTTGCTGTTACATTTTTTATTATTGTTGTGTTGTTACATTTTTTATTATCTTGTTGTTTCGCTCTTTAGTCTTTCAAGAATTCAAGTGTTGTGTTATATTTTTTATTATTATTTTTTTAATGAATAATATTTTTTTTAACTTGTTTGTGAGTTATAGATAAATTTTAAGAAATTGTAAAATTTTAAATTTTGTTAGTTTAGAAATTATTAAATTTAAATATTTAAAATTATATATTCAATTTTTAAATAAATCGTTTAAAAAAAATTAAGTTTATCGTCGGATTTAACGGAAAAAAAATTGAAGGTAAAGTGCTTTAAAATTTCGTCAATTAAAAATTGATATTCACCGGTAATTAGTAGCGGACGAAAAAATTCGCCAGTAGACAATTATCGACGAGGTGTATATCATCATATTTATTCTACTATTAAATCCAACGGTAAACAGATTACTAACGGATTTTTTTAGTAAATTCACCGGTGAATCCGATGATATCCAAAAACTTTTTATAGTGTACATTTAAATATTGATGGCTAACTCATGGCCAAATACAATAAATTTTAATTTCTAATGGCTCTCTAGTATTTCTCAAAACACATCATTTAGGTGTAAATGACACATAAATTTTCGATGAATGGCACGAGAATTTTTTGCGAATGACATCGATATTTTTGTGGATAAACAAAGATATTTAAACGACCACAAGTTTAAAATCGACTCACTCAACAAACAAAATATATTTAAATGTGTTTAAGATTCAAAAAGCACGTTAAATTATTACAAATGGCACATAAATGACTACATTTCTTATTAATAATGCTAGAGAGACAATAATCTAAAATTATTTTATTTAACTTGACATCTATAATTTCATGTATATAGCATCTAAAATTACATACTTATTACATCTAATATTTTTATTTATTTCAAAGTAATTAATAAATGTAAAATAAGACAACTTTAAGCTGGTTTGTATTGTCTCTGAGACATTTTCTATCTCTTATATATATATATATATATATATATATATATATATATATATATATATATATATATATATATTAGTTTAAATCACACATGAATGACTAGATTTCTCGAATTCAATTCCATTCAATCAGTTCAATGATAAGAAAAATTAGTTAAGAAAATTTTTATGTCATAGTTAAAAAATTTCGATGTCAAAATTAAGAAACTTCTTAGATCACGATTACAAAATTTTGGTGCTATTTATAATAAATTTTGCATAATTCAAAATTCTCATTCCTCCTCCTTTTTATCATCGTCATCGTTGTCATTTTTCTTCTCCTTGTGTTACTGTTAAAAAAATTCGATGTTATTTTTCTGATAAATTTTGCACAATTTAGAACTCTTTCTTCTTCTATTCTTCTTTATCATTATCATCTTCTTCTTTTTTTCCTTTTTTTTTCTTTTTTCATATTCTTTTTCTTATTTCACCTTTTCATAGTTCAATACCACCCCACTAGTTCAATGATAAAAAAATTACATCGTTTAGATAAAAATGATACGATTAAAAAATTTCTATGTCATGGTTAAAAAATTTTGGTATCAAAATTAATAAATTTTCTGCACAATTAATAAAAATTTTGATATTATTTTTCTGATTAATTCTGCACAATTCAAAGTTCATCATCATCGTCATCATTATCTTCTTTTTTCTTCTTCTTTCACATTCTCATAATTCTTGTTTCATCATTTTAACAAGAACTTGTATCACAATTAAAATTTTTGATGCTATTTTTTGATAAATTCTGCATAACTTAAAATATTTTTCCTCCTCTTCATCTTTATCATTATTATTTTCTTTTTTTATTTTTTTATTTCACCTTTTCATATTTTTTTTGTTCTTATTAACAAAAATTAAAAAAAATTAAACGAAAAAATAGGTAATACTATAAAATTATTCGAAAGAGAGAAAAAAGAAAAAAATGCATTAACAACGTCAATAATAAAAGAAAAATAATAAAAAATATTTCACAAAAAAAAAGGTGCATAATTTATGTATTTGTTGTGTGAATTATTTTTATTGAATTTAGACTTAATCAGATTTAGTTGAAGAAAATGTTTAGATATGTAACCGAACAAACCGTTAATTAATAATCGGCAACAAAACTTAACTATGTTTGGTATGATTTAAGTTAAAAGTAGTGGCCATTTTATGGGATGCATAAATGAACTTACATGCTTTACATTAATTTATTAAATCCGTAACATATGAAAATTAATAATCAGAGTGAATTATTATAAAGAAACAGTGTGTGAAGAGGCTATAGTTAGGAGTTAGGTTGGGAAGTTTACATAACCGAACTGAAAGTTTTTTGTGTCTGAACTGTTTAGGAGAAAAAGATCCCATAATCCTTGTCACACAGTGAATTCATGTGACCTTTTTACTACCTTTAAGGAAGATCCTCTTTTATATGCCACGCGTAGCCAACACCGTCTGTCTGATCTCATGCTCTCCTTTTGGCCTATGCTGTCATCACCTCATGCCCACACCAACACAACACTATTACATAATAAGTTAATAACAACTTAATTAATTATTAACTAATCTGCCCATTATTTGTTTCCAATTTAACTAATATAACACCACAAGCGAAAGGACAGCTCTGTCATGTCTTAGAAATAAATGATCTCAAATATTTTTTTCTCAATTTTAAATTAATAACAAAAGATATTAAATAATATAAAATCTTACTTAATAATATCGATTAAAATAAAAAAATAAAAAAGATGTATTCTTATTAATTGTTCGTTTGTAGGTATACGATATTAAAATATAAATACTGAGATATAAAATTATATTTAATAGATACAATATAGATATAAATATTATATTTAAAAATATTAAATTAATATATTTTATATTTTTTAACATAATTTTATTTTTATTATTTTTATAATTATATTTTTTCTTAAATTCTTATATGAAATAAATTAAAATAATTAAACTTTTATATTTATTTTATTATTAAACAAAATATAAAAAATTAATTTTTATATTTTTATTTTTTATATTTTATTTTTAATATCATGTATTATTATCTTACCAAACGCAGCCATAATCTTGTTGTCTAGTAACTCTTACTAGGAAAAATTTAATGGCACTTTAGCCTTCTCAAAATTTCATTCTTTTTTTTTTAATCTTTTTTCTTTTTTCTTTTCCCCTCTCTGGCTCTCTCTCTCTCCCCAAAAATTCTGACACTAGCTTAGCTTGTTTTTTACCATCACCGCACGCATTCAGCCAATCCAAAACACACGGAGTTTCAACAAAATTTCCATTTTACAACTATAAGAGAAGAAGATGTTAGCTTTTTGAAATAGAAGAAGCTCAACACATCAAAGTGGAGCAAAATAAACAAATATAAATATATTAAACACTGCAGATAAAGAAATTAACCTCCTTGCACCTCCAGCTATGTTATCAACCACGAAAAGAATCACAACCATTCTACTCTTTATAGTTTAACATTGTCCTTGTTTAAATAAAATCAATACTTATTCTTGTATATTTGAATATTCTGACATTACGTTCCAATTAAATGTTCTAGATCACTGCAAAAATGTCGTTATCCACAGCTTCTGCCCTTATTTTCTGCCGTTCATGTCAATCCAACTCCCAAACAGTTCTTTCATGATTTCAGAAAGAAGATGTTAATTATATTGGATTAAAATAATAAATAAAATAATTTATTTATTTATATTTTTTATTCTATTTATAGTGGATTAAAATAGCAAATATTATTTTTTATAAAAAAAATAAATTATTAAAATAATATCTAAAAGTTTATACTATTAAAAATTACGAACAATAAATAAAAATTTAAATAATTTAAAAGGTGACAAAAATAATAATAAAACTCACAATTTTTTAGAAGTGCGAACTAACAAATAACATTGATATTTAGGAAATAATTTGTCTATTTTATCCATTTTTTTTAAATCTTTGAATAATTATTTGGAAGTTATATACAAAATATCATATCAAAATTAAATATTTAAACCTTTTTATTTTTTAAAAATATCTAGTTATTTGCAAAAACAAATGAAAGAAATACACTTAACATAAAATTACTAAATTTTAATGATAAAAATATTTTATCTTTTAATAATAATTATAAAAAATTGTTTCAATATGACCTTTAAAGCCTTTTGAAAATATATATTGAATATTTGGTTATTTTTATTACATTTTAAATCTTTTGAGTTTAAAATTTTTTGAAATTTATTTAGCACTCATATCTTTTGAGATTATTGTTTTTAACAATATAAATTTCTGAGTATTATTTTAATATTTATCCTAATTATTATTAATTAATAATCTTGGATTTATGTTCTAAATATAAAAAATTGATGCCAAAAACTTTTATCTTCTATGATATTTTTGTTATTAGAAATAAATAATTCTAGCAGAAAAAAACTGAAAATTTATAAAAGAGAATAATATGAATTGAACTCAACTTTTTTTTAATGAATTTGATAGGATGATCTAGTGAGTTGGACCGATTTTATTACTCATAGATAATTCTTTTAATTAGATTAAAATATCAAATAGTATAATATTTTAAATAATTTTTTTACCAAATTTTAGTCACTAAATCACTCTTTAAATTTTTATTTGCTCGATAAATAAACTTCCATATCAAATTGTTCGTTTATATGAAAAATTTAATAGAATATTTAAAATTATTAGAAATTATTATGTCTTTATTAAATAACAATAGAGACTGATTTATTTTTTGTTTATCAAAATTTAATAAAAAGATTGATTATATCTAACAAAACAAAAAACTAAAAATAATTTTTATGATTGAAATTTGTTAAAAATTAAATTATCTGATTAAAAAATTTTTGAAAATTAATTTGGGAAATTAACAAAAAAATGATATTAATAGTATAATAATATCGTGGAAGTGTGTTGGCGGGTGCATATAAATAAAAGCAACCAACAAACTCACAGACCAAAAAGAAGCCCCCCTTTCACACACACTCAGAGTAAAGAGCATAATAATCAGCACATACAAAGAAAGATCGAAAACACAAAAACGCTTTGAAACTGAAGGAGAGTGAGGAAAAAAATAAAAATAAAAAATATATATATATATAGAGAGAGAGAAATATAGAGAGAGGGAGAGAGGAACCAACCTACCTTAGTAGTTGTTAGAAGAAGCAGCAGTTCAAGTCGCTGTCTCTGTGTGTGTGTGAGAAAGAGAGTGTGTGTGTGTGTGAGAGAGAGATGAGAGAGAGAGAGAGAGAGAGAGCACTCAAGAAAATCTAACCCCATTTTTTCTCTCTCTACTTTCTCTCTCTAGAATCTGCACTCTGGAGCAGGGGAACACACCCCATTTCATCGGAAGAACCTTTTCATTCTCTGTTCCATCAGCTCCGGTTTCCTTGTGTCCGCGCAATGGAGCGGTACGGCCGGTCCAGCGAGGGTTCCCGGTCTGATCCATCGCCGGAGTGGACCGGAACTGGCCTCGAAGGTATGATATTATATTTGATATAATGCCCCAACCGCTCTGTTCTTTTCATTTTTGTTCCTAAAATAAAATATGAAAATCGTTTCCCCTTTTGCCCAAAGTTTGTGGCTTTCTGCGGTTGTGATTTGTGTTATAGGAGAATGTGGGGTGTTGTGAAGTGTGTCTGATCCTGATTTTGAAAAATGCAGAGCCGGTGTGGCAAATGGGATTGGGTGCTGCAGAGGAATCTTATCCCCAAAGGCCTGATGAGGCTGATTGTATCTACTATTTGAGGACTGGATTCTGTGGCTATGGTTCCCGCTGCCGTTTCAACCATCCCCGTGACCGTGCCGCGGTAAAATTGATCGTTCGTTTGATTTTTAAGTTTGTGGAGGGTTTTTTGTTGTGTTATTTTTGCGCTTGATGTGATCATCAGTTTTTCTTAGTGTAGTTTGATTTGATATTGGCTATGATCAGTGTGACAGTGTTGAGCTTATTGAATCAAAAGGCTTTTCGTTTGAGGGGTTCTCCTTTGAATCACTATTTTTTTTAATCAATTGAACTCTGAGATTGATATATTTGCAGTGATCTAATGATTTGGTGATATGTGAATGTTTCAGGCTGTTGGTGCTGCTGCTAGGACTGGAGGAGGGGAGTATCCAGAGCGAATTGGCCAGCCTTTGTGCCAGGTGCTTAATATGGTTCTGCTTATACTTTTGATATGCATTGAATTATTCCCTTTGACAATTGACCCCTGTGATTCCTTGTTTTATATGAAATGATGTGCCTGTGGTAATCTATAATTCTATTATATGTTGAGGATAGAATAAGCTTGAATTTCTGTTTTGACTCATCTTTGTATTTTAAGTTTTCTTTTGCGTGTTGATTATATCTGCTGATGCTTAAAAATGCAGTATTACATGAAGACAGGGTCATGCAAATTTGGTTCTTCCTGCAAGTACAATCATCCTAGGCAGGCTGGAGGCTCTGCTACCCCTGTGTCACTAAATTATTATGGTTATCCATTGCGACCGGTCTGTATTGATATATATATATTCTGCATAGACCTCTATGCATTATTATTATTATTATTATTATTATTATTATTATTATTATTATTATTATTATTATTATGTGAACCTTGGTTCTCATTTTTAGTCATAGGTCATGTCATATGGGCTTACTTTGAACTGACATTTTACAATTATTTTTGACAGGGTGAGAAAGAATGTTCCTATTATGTGAAAACTGGGAGATGCAAGTTTGGTGGAACTTGTAAATTCCATCATCCCCAGCCTGCTGGCATCCAAGTTCCAGCGTCATCACTGGTTCCTCCAGTTTCACCTTTACCTGTACCAGTACCTTCACCGTTATATCAATCTGTACAGCCTCCATCTGGTCCTTCATCTCAACAAATTGGTGTACTGGTTGCAAGACCACCGCTTTTACCTGGTTCACTAGTCCACAGCCCTTACGGTCCTGTGGTTCTGTCCCCTGCCATGGTCCCTTTTTCTGGCTGGGGTCCATATCAGGTAGGCTAAGCATTTTCTTGTCAACTCTTTTTCAGGTTATACTTGCATTTGTTTTCAAAAAATACATTTGAAGTTTTTGTGGTCTATTTGGATGTGCTTTTGAAAAAATAAAAATTGAATAAAAAACTAATCTGCTTATGTGTTTTCTGAGAAGAAAAGACGGCAGCCTTGGCTTTATAGTACTTTTTAGAAGGTTATCTGAATATATCATCTATCTGCTTTGGTTGAAGCTGTTGACTGTTGAGCTCTTTGTACAGGCTCCTGCAGCAAGCCCCGTCCTTCCTTCTAGTACTCCAACTAATGTTGGGTCAGCACAGCTTTATGGGATAACTCAGGTGCCTTCATCACCAGCTGCCTATGCTGGACCTTATCAACCTTCCAGTTCTTCTCTTGGTCTTTCAGGCGGTAGTCAGAAAGAGCAGTCATTGCCAGAAAGGCCTGATCAGCCAGAATGTCAGCATTACTTAAAGACAGGGGAGTGTAAATTCGGTCCATTATGTAGGTATCACCATCCACCAGACATGAGTGCACCGAAAGGGAATGTAATTCTTAGTCCTGCTGGCCTTCCGTTACGTCCGGTAACTGTTACCTCTGAACTTCTTTGCACTTAATATTGCGCTATGAATGATACATATTTTGTATTCCCATTTCTACCTTGTAGAGAAAAAAAAAACATGGCTTTCTCATTGATCCATCTTAATGTTTAGGCCAGATTGACGTATAATAATTTTGTTTCAAATAGCTCTATGTAGGATTTGAAACATGGTTTATCGAACCTGAGATTTAGTTTTCATTTTATCATAGAAAAGAATGTCCCAATAGGAGCAATTCTCCCTTGTTCTTGTTCTTTGATTAATATTTTAAGCTAATGTTTGCATGAAATAGTGTTGACAAGGCTTTGTTGTTGTTGTTGTTGTTGTTGTTTGCATGAAATAGTGAGCTTTTACCATTGTAGTATCTTGTTTAATGCATTCATGCTGGGTTACAGCACAACTGCTCTCTAAAATTTAGTGAATAGTAAGAATTTGATGATCTTGACTAAGGAACCTTTAAAATAGTAGGAAGATGGTTTGCCAAGATTCCTGTTCCTCCATTTTCATGGAAGTGGTTCAGTTAAGTATATGGAATGATGTTACAACTGCCTTCTGTATGAGTGTTTTAATCATAAGGTTGGGTATCTTTAAACTATTATGGCTTTATTCTATTGGGGATTCTTCTAGCAAAAGTTTAAAGCATGAACATAAACTTTTGGTTTAGGAGTGCCACTTTGGGATTGGTTTTACCGTTAATGAGTGGAATTCCCTTGATGTCGTCTTAGGTGTGCATCTTGTTTCTTTCTGTCATGATACCACTCCTCCCAAAAATTTAAACTGAAAAGAGGAGATACATGAATGATTGTATCTCTAATACGCCTTCTCACACAAGGGTCTCTTGGATTTACATGACTTTTTTTGCATAAGCTTTCTTTTCTCTTTTTATTTTTCTTATGCTATTTTTTTTCTCTTTTGGGAAATAACAAGGATCAAACTTTAGATTTCGGTTATAAAAGCTCTGGTATCATGTCATGATACCACTTCTCCCAAAAGCTTAAAGGAGGAGGCACGTGAATGATTATCTAACACTTTCTTTAGGTGTATACTCGATAAATATTAAGATCTGATTAATTGACTGTAACGAAGGGTTAAGTTCTCTTAGCATATCAACTAGAAGAAATGGAATGGAGCAGCATCTGGATAGGATGGAGTAATAGCTTGAGTTCTCTACTAAGCTTTATGGATTGTCGAATATGTGGATATGTTATTGTGTACTTTAAACTGTTGAAAAGTTATTCTGTACTATAAATGTTCGAAACTTATTGACACTTTTTAAGTATGTTTATATTACATTTAAATGCAATGCTTCTCTGACTTGTTTCTACTGCATAATTTTTAGGGATTTCTCCCATTAATGTATTGTTCATGAAGGGATATTTTAATCCCAATGTACTCCCTAAGGTAATTTATTTAGTCCTGCATATTAAAGTTGGACCTGCTACCATTAATGAGTTTTTGTATTCCATGTATATACTTTTTCGTCCAATGCGCACCTTTTTTTTTTGTAAAATATGGGAGTTCATTTTTGGTATCATATTTTGTTTAAATCATCATGAAGAGAGGAAAGTTAAATGGAAGATTTTGTCTTTCATGTTAAATATTATTTCCTCTTTCGGTAGCATGCATGATTGCATGCCCTTGTACCAAAATTTATGAACTCGTGTTTCATGAAAAAAATATTGGCATTGATTACTGGTAATGTTTTTTAAGATTTACAAGATTTCAGCTTATGGATATTGACATATAGTTTTTTTTTTTCTTTTTTTTTTCCTGCTTATCAAAGTATATGAATAGAATTTTAATAACATATATAAATGTGGCTGAGTAGGTACTGGCTATTGAAGTTCACTCAGGTGACTTGAACTTGTCAGAGGGTATAACAACTTGGGTGTATTTGTTATGATTGATATGTGTTACTAATTGCACCACAACCACAACCACTACACCTCCTTGATCCTCAACTTTACTAACAGCAAATGTCCCTCTGTCATCATCATCTTTCCCCTCTAACTGCTCCAAAACTGCATCTTTCACCTTTGATATCCAATGTCTACTCATGATCAAAGTTTTAGTTGATATCACATGAAGTCCTGAATCCATTGAAATCTGTGCTTTGCCATCTCTGACACGGTGATTCTGGTTGGTGTGCGTGATCTAGGTAATATAATAATGAATGAGAGAGGAGGTGGGGGGGGGGGGGGGGATGAGCCCTTTAGAATTTAGAGAGAAGGGGGTCACTGAAATATAGGGTTGGGAGTAGGGGTTGGGCCATTGGGGCATGCGAAAAGTGCAGCTAGTTTGGACTTAGCATCTATAATTCACCCTTGAAATATTACTTCTCCAAATGCTATTTTTTTTCCCCATCCTCTCTTTTATTTATTTATTTATTTCTGTAATACCAAAAGAAGCCTAGAACTTATGATTGAGTGTTTGAGCATTCATATTAATTATTTACCTAGTTTGTCTGCCTGAATCTTATTCATATCATGGGGTGCCTCTTGGGTTAAATATGAAAGACTTATGCATGCTTTATTTGGTCTGTGCACATCAGTTGCTCAGTCATTAACATTTCCTTGAAAAGTTGGGCATAGGAGCCTTGTGTTGTGTGATTATTCTAGAGATGGTCTCATGCTTTGTCATCTGTTTTGTCTCAGTTCTTCCCATTGTAGCTTAATTATTCAATGCCCAAACTGTCTGTGGTTAGATTTTATGTCTCCTTTGGATTAGAAGCACTTCCAATTCTCCATATTATAGACAGATAGCTGTGGTTCAAGAAAAGTATTTAATTTCTTAATTTTTTTTTTGTTTCTTTTTGTTTTTCATTTAACATTCCTTGGTTTGAACTAGCACTTGGTGATGATAGGTTCGGCTGTTCATTTAAAGTATTTTTTAAAATATTTATTTGACTGCATTCTTGATTGTCAAGCATCCAATCTGTGTTTGATCAGGGGGCATCACCTTGCACACATTACACACAGCGTGGAGTATGTAAGTTTGGCTCTGCATGCAGATTTGATCATCCTATGGGATTATTGAGTTATAGTCCATCCACATCATCCCTGGCTGACATGCCGGTTGCACCCTATCCTGTTGGTTCTTCAGTTGGTACACTTGCTCTGTCATCTTCAACATCAGAGTTGCGGCCTGAGCTCACCTCAGGATCCATCAAGGAGTCTGTTTCATCTCGGATACCATCTTCAATGAACACATTGACCGGATCAGTCGGCTTGACTTTGTCAACAGGTGAACCTGTTTCTCAATCAAGCAGTCAACCATCTGCTCAGAGTTCCAGTACATCAGCAGCTGCTGATACTGCCACAACTAGTACTGTCTCTTGCACCACCTCAAGCTCGAGCTAAGCAATGTGAATGCATACCTCATCCTTACCCCTTTTTTATATCTAAATTCTTCAACTGGACATCATTTTCAACGAGGTCCTCAGATACATTCTTATTTTTTGGTTATCCCAGTTCCAGATTCAGGTCTAGCACATGTCTATCCAATTACCTTCATGTTCATATAAACTTTTTGTGGCCATCCCATTGATCTTGAATAAGCCATGGCCAGCCTTGAGAATTTCATCAAAAAACCATACAGTCAAGTTGCTTTTGAATAACACCAAAAGAATCTGCAAGACCATCCACATCTCCAGTTTCTCTGAAGTTTGTTGTGCTCATTTATGCTTCTAATCTTTTGTTATCAGAAAAATTTTCTCCAGAATTAAATTGACCACATGTTTATTTCTCTTCGGCCAAACCCCTTTTTCGAATTCAATATCATCTTTTGGTTCAGCTTCGGAAAGCCTTGTTCAGTCTTATTCCCAACTTGTGTCTAGGGTTTGCTGTGAAGAGCGGTAATCAGGAGATAAAATGAGGCTACACATTGCTCTCTTATATGGTTTTGATGTTGTAAGAATCAAAAGCCTGACTTGGTACTTAAATTTATTACAGAATACATATATATGAAGAAAACACATAAATTGACACCTAGTGTGCAATAACCTTTCGTTTCTCTTTTAATATTGGTTTACTTGATCAAGCTTTGATCAGGTAATTTTTCAGAGGGGTTTTTTTTTTTTGTTTTTTTCACTCCCTTCCACCCTTGACTGAATATTTTGATATTTGTAAGATGATTGTATTATAAATACATTACCACTTTGCTTAAGTAGAAAAGGTAGCATGCAGCATGATGCACAACATCGAATGGAATTATGAGACAAATGAAATGCATATCTTCATTGGACAAGTTACCTGCGCGATCATTAGATAAGTAAGAGTAGCCATTTTGTTCAGGGACAGGGCTATGATGCACCGGGATAAATATGATATATCATGCATTAAATATAATAGGGGAAAGTATGCTTTTTTGTTTTTAAGGTTTTCGAAAATTTTCTAAAACATCTTTAATATTTAATTCGATTTAATTTTGTTCTTATCGTTTGAAATAACTTTCAATGATATCTTTACTATTAAATTTTAGACAATCAACTGTTAGTCAACATTTTAATTCCAAAGAAAGAAGATATTAGGAGGCCGGCGGTGGCCAAATCTAGTAGGTGATGCAGAGGCGAAGGTGGCAATGCGAGTCAGATCCAGAAGGTGACATAAGGTGGAGGTGAAGAGAGGAAGAGGGAGAAGGAGGAGTGGCGACGACACTCAGAAAACGAGGGCAAAGAGGAAGAGGCTGACGAAGGAGGTAGAGGTATGCGGAGAAGGAAGTAGTGGTAGAGGTAGTGGAAGAGGAGATACGATGAAGAAAGAAAAGAAAGCAGCGACGAAAAAATAAATTCTATTAGATCAACACTGTTAAATTATTTTCGTGTATTATATCCAAGTTCAATTTTCCATCTTATGTCCTCCTAGTGGGATTTTTTTTTAAATAAATAAAATAAATTTTTTATTTATGGATATAAGTAATTTGTAGTATTTTTATTAATTTGTACTCTACAAACGTGTTTATTTCGTTTACACTATAAATAAGATACAGTACGTAAAATTTTGAGCAGCTATAAAAGGATTTGCAACCATTTGTATTTTTCACAAATATTTCAATTCTTCTCTTTCGGTTTTCTTCCAAAAGTTAAGAAAAAATGTCTAGTGGTAGTGGATATATGGTTGTAAGTGTGTATCCCAATTGTCATATGAAAAATAGTGACACTGTGGTGATATTTGAGTGTGATAATTTTATTCTGTTGTACACTCGGAGAGTAAAAGTTCTTTGTCCGAGCTAAATAGTCTAATATTTTGGAGCATTGGTGCTAGCGGGAGAAAAGAGGTTGGAAGAATTGAGTATAGGTTGCTAGTACCGGTGGAAAATGGACTTTTTTTTTATTTCGTCTGTTTTGACTCCATGGCGATGAGTATGTGTGTCCCATGTTTGACATCAACGGGAGAATCATGGTGGAACAAGTGATGGAGCTTTTTGCGGAGGTTGATGATGTTGGTGGCGGTGGATCTGACCATTCGAATTTTGTGCAAGATGACCCACTTCTTGCACCACCACCGTTATACTGTACTAGTCCAGCGGAAGACATGGATGTGGACAGTAAAGAGGCATATGAGGAGTATGTTGCCAATAGCAATGATAGTAGTTCTTCTGAGGATGATGAGGAAGGGGAGTTTGTACCAGAGATTCTGGTCGACACATCAGTTCGGTATCTTTTGCCTGCCTTGCAACCAATTCCGGCCTTATCAATTATAACCGATCACTATCATACATTGCATCTGGATGCGATGCACGAGGAAACTCCATTTTCCTATATGGGTGGGGACGATTACAACATAGATGGTGGTGTGGAGTTTATGGTTGGCCACAGATTCAAAAGCAGAGAGCCAGTATTGCAAGGTGTGAAGAATTACAATATTCGTAGAAGTGTTGAGTACCGAATCGTAAAGTCGGATCAAGTTTAATTGTTGTTTATATTCTAATTTATCATGATTATTTTGGTTATAAATGCCTACCATGTATATTTTATTTCGTTAGGGAGGTGCTTAGATTTGGAGGTGCACATACCTGTTTAGCCCCCACCATGTCTTAGGACCATCGATAGTTGGACAATAATCTCATTTGTAGCTTGCCCCTCATACAATTCGGCCCATCAGCCAATATCTATGTTCTACAAGGGACAGTTAAGCAAAGCTATCACTTCATACCCTCGTACGTAAAGATCTGGATGACAAAGCAAAAGACAATTGTGTAGATATATGATAATTGAATAGAGTCATATAATAAAGTACCGAGGTTACTCCAAACATTGCAGAATTATTGTCCCAGAATCGTGTCTAAACAAGATATACATAGTATTATTTTATTTACACTATAAATAAGATAAGTAATAAAATACAAATCAATAAAAATGCTTTAAATTATTTATATCCATAAATAAAAAATTTATTTTATTTATTTTAAAAAAATCTCCTCTCTAGTGTAGAGCACAGCCAACCAAACTACCACATGTACTGCGGCACCAAATCAAATTTTCAACGTAAAGTCGTAAAGTTCAAAAGTGAAATTCCAAGTTTCCAACCATCAGCAGTGCATACTTATCTCTCAACTTTCAGGGTCTAATGTGTATGAGAAAATAGAAATGTCTTAATAAGATGGTACCCGTAGTAGTGATGTTTTTTTCCTGCGTGGTTTATGTAATGTACAGCTATTTTTTCATATATATATATATATATATATATATATATATATATATATAATGAGTTTAGTGTCGTGAACCTTCATGAATTGCACTCTCATTTTAAATGGGTAAGCTACTAAAAATGTTCTGAAAAAAATTTTTGAACGTAATAAAATTATTTCTAAAATATTAAATGATAACAATATTTTTTAAAAATTCAAAAATATATTATTTTTTATAAAATATTCCTTAAGATTTAACGTGATTATCTTTGAACCCTTCTTCTAAGTCCCAAGAACTAAGATTAGTATTTTTATTAAATAAAAATTAAACATAATAATTCGGTCCCCAGCAAATCATAGAATGATTCATTAAGAGAAGGAAACAGAAGTCAAATAAAAAAAATTAAAATAGATTTTTTATTTTAGCTTTATTTAATAAAAAAATTATTTATCAAATGCTTCCTTAACAACTAAATTTTTTTAAAAAAGATTTAATAGCAATTAACAATTTCAGAAGGACAAATTTCAATTCAAATAAATCAAATATAAAATTCTATCATTGATTCTTATTTGTCAAACATTGTCATTGGCTCCTATTTGTTAAACATTATTGCTGAAATAATTATAAATTATCAAAAAAATATTTAATAAAAATTAAATATTTTTAAGATAAAATTGAATTAACATATATAAAATTTTGGAATATGTTTGAAAAAAAAGACCACTTATGTAATGTAAAGAAAAAGGATATTTTTTGTTTTTAATATTTTTAAAAAATTTTAAAAATACCTTTAATTTTTAATTTGGTTATATTTTTTAAATATTTTAATTTTACCCATTTCATTTATTTTTTAATTTTACCCATTTCAGAAGATGGTGGTCTTAGAATACAAGTATCATTCCCATGGAAAAATTAAGCACCGGTAATCATTCCTTTGTTAGATCGATAATTTTGCCAAACCAATCCAATGTTTTATGTGATTTACTATTTAGTTACTTTTTTACTATTAGAATTATCTATACTGAAATTTTTCATAATAAAGGTAAATTTTTTATGTGTATTATTTACTATTTAGTTACTTTATATAGATCTCTCTCTCTTCATGTGCGTCTATGTTGTTCATTTGTTCATAGGGTACTTCTTGCTGCCAAAAGTTCAGGCAACTAGCCGAAAAGCAGCACACACTCACCCTTACATTATGACATTATGTGTCTCTATATAGAAAATATTAATGTAACTAAATACAATCATAGGTATATATTAAAATTGACAAGTAATATAAAATAATACATTAAAAATAAATAAAATTATACACAAATTTGTATAAAAATATATTATATAATAATTAATTTTAATAATTTATTTTAATATATAAATAATATTTTTAAATTGAATATAACATGTTATGAATTTTGCTGGCGATTGTTCTAAGCAAAGTCTTTAATGAGCTAAACATAAAAGTTGTTATATTATTGGTGGTTTCTATTGTAAAAATATTATTAGTGAAATTGATCATTAAAAGATTAGATTTAATTTTTATGGGTTATATATAAATTTTTTATATATATACCTAACAATATATTATTACATCAGCAAAAATGATTATTTTTATACTTATTAATTGAATAATAATCTAAATATATGATTTGATTTTATAAAATTTTGTTCATTACATTCAGTCAAAGTAAAAGATAAAAATAAAAAAAGGTTAAATTCAATATTAATAACTAAAGCTTCAGTTAGTTTATTCATTTTTGTTTAGATAGTTATTATCTTTATCTTACTAATGTATATCTTTGACAGAATAATTAAGAATTTATATCTTGTGTTAATATTACATTATCTTCTCACATATTTTGTGTTCGAAATGGATATATTATAATTATTTAAATGGCATGTTTTTTTTTCTTTTTTTACTTTTAAATATCAATTCAATTACCTATTCAATTACCTATATAGGACTTTTTTTTTCAAGATAATTCTTTTTATTCCTTGAATAATAAAGTTGGTCTAAAATCGGACATCACACATAATAATGCCCCACATGAAAAAGTTCTACCAATCAATTAAACAACTATGTAACCGAAGTAATAAAAGAAAAAAAAAATGTATAGAGAGTCAATAGTTTTAGTGTATAATGCTACAATAGACTTAAAAAGAAAGGTATTTTTAAAATTAAAAATCAGATTTTTAATTAATTATTTAATAATTATTTAAATTCAGATTTTGAAATTTAAAAAATTAGGATTAGTAGTTAAATTCATTCACATTACATATGGTCTCTACATCCAAATTCTAGCAGAGCCGTCACCCTCCATCTGCTATCTGCACCCACTCTGCGCCTCATAGTCCCCCTCTCTCCTCATAGTCGGCGGCAACCATCCGGAGACCAAGTAACCTAAACTTCAGCACCGCCGTCTCCCTCCTGAAGCAGCGTCATCTCCGTTTCGTGGTCAGCAACGTCCCGCCCTCACCGCGAATATAATACTTTCCTTCCCCTCACGTAACCATGTCGCCGACACTGCCGCAGACTCTAACCGACGCCGCCACGGGTTCCTGCATACGCCGCCAAAAGCTCAACGACACCGCTGTTTGAATTAACTGTGTGAGTATGGTAGATGTAACGTACGCGTGCTTGAAGACAATATCAAATAAAATACTCAATTGCTTACTTTTGATTCTCACTCATGTCTCCTCATCTGTTCAAGCTTTTTTTTTATTTTTTGTTTCTCCAGTTCTATGGTTACATCAAATCATAAGACTCATATGTCAAATTATACATTTTTTTAATAAAAATTAAATTGTTGGATGATCATAGTTGTTTCTTCTGTTTATTCATCATCTTCTTCTATTTTAATGGTCAATTTAGGATGATCATTTTAGTAGGTATGCGGATGGTTATTTTAATTTTTATGTAGATGATTATTTTGCTTGGATTGGATTTAATTATATATAATTAAATTATGTAAGATGTTCAATTCATTAGGTATGCAGATGATTATTTTTATCCTTAAGTGGATGATTAATTTTAGTAAGGGTGAGTGGCGTGTGGCAAGCCAAACAGCGACGGTGAAATGGGATGATTATTGATGAAGGTGGGAGTGGCCGCCGGTTGAAAAAGAAGAGAGTATTGGAGTGAAATGCTTTAGTAAATTAGGATTTCAGATGATAATTTTTTTGAAATAACTAATTGAATTTTTAAAAAATTTGAAATTTGAAATTAGGGAATTTGAAATTTGATATGAAATAACTAAATGAGAATTTTTGAATTTAGATCATCTGTGAAGTGATTTTTATTATTTATCTCTATTGGGCTAAATAACCAACCCATTATACACATTGACAAAATTCCTCATTGATTTCTTAATAGAATTCAAAAAGAAATAGGTAAGGTCATCTTTAAGAAGGAAAAATAGGAAGACAAACTTTCGAACAGTGTGAACAACTTCTACGAATAACTTCCACTTACTTTTAAAGATTTGCTCATTTCTGAATTTTCAAATCTGTTATGCTAGGTTAGACTACCTATATAGAGCTTGAATCTAGTATTTTCAGTTAAATTATCCCAGCCCTACCACCTGAGCTTAAATTAAAATAATTATATCAAGTGTATACTAAAAAGTAATATTAAATTAATTATTAATATAAAATATATATAATAATTAATCTTTAATGTGTATTGTTATGGGGTTTACCTGAAACCAGATTGTTAGGCTCAAATGGGAGGCTCAAACGTTTAAGAATGGGGTCTCCGACTTGTCCTATGTTAGGGAGCTGCCGTCCAAATTGTATGTTTGGATGGATAGGGGGTGGTACCTACAAGACACTCCGATGTCTAAGTCAGCAAAGAGGTTAAGCAGATTTAAGTGTATTGGACTTAGATTTATCTGAGTATGTTAGTGTATTTATAGGGGATGAACTAATAACCACCGTTGCAGTAGTTCCACTTTTGATGGTGAATAACCGTCCCTTTATTTTAGAATTATTGAGATCTTTCTTCTAAAAGTGGTGAGAGATTTAAGAAGGTAGTTACTCACTTGGATAAGTGACAATTGCCTGCTTGCGTTGATCCCGACCTCTTTGAAAAAGTCGGACGAGTGACAGAGGCCAACCTTTTAGATTAGGCCTCTTATCTTAATTGAGCCTGTCTTATATTTTAGGTCAGGGTATGAATATGTATATAATAATTTTTAATTAAAAATATTAATTGCAAATTAAATCACTCTTCTTTCAATGCATTAAATTTTCTTAAAGCTTTCTCTTTATTCTAAGAGAAAAGGACAATTTAGTCCCTGACCTTTTAAGCCTCAGACATTTTCGTCCCTGAGCATTGGAAAATACATTTAAATCCCTGACATTCCTAAAAATAAGACCGATCAGTCCCTCCGTCCATGAGCCACCCTCAGAGCGGACGGAAAATGCTGAGCTGGCTCCCCCTATGCTTATCTGACTCAACGGCGTTCCCACGTGACACGTTAGTGGGATGAAGGTTTTGAAAACGGGACACATAAGTCCCTCTCACTCAAGTAAAATGACTACATTGTCCTTAACCATAATTCTATCCTCACCGCCTCTCTCCTCTTCACCTGCGCAGCCCCCAACCCTCTTCTCCTCACTCTTTCTGCCTTCTCAACTATACACACACAAAACAAATGCATTCACACACATGGAAGAGAGATTCGAGAAGGGAGATGCGTCGCCGGTAGGGTGTGGGCCGCCGTCACGCCATCGTCAAGCTGGAGAGAGGAGCCGTCGCCGCCACGCCTCACCGTCGATCTCCTCTTCACCTGCGCAGCCCCCAACCCTCCTCTCCTCACTCTTTCTGCCTTTTCAACCATAATAAAAGAAGAATGGATTTTGGCTTTATAAATGAAACCAAACAAAAGAAGCCAATAATCTCAAGGGGGAAAAAATTTTCTGGCCACAATGATCTTATTTCCGGTTAAATAAAAATTAAGCTTTTTCATTGCCGTGTTTTCTTAGCCTTCCAACCATGCATCAAACAATTTAGTCTTCAAAAAGAACCAAAGAAACAAGAAGAATTTTTAATACATAAATATGTCGAGAAAAGCAAGAAATTCGATGGAGCAATTGAATTAAATTGTGAGAAGATGAAGGGAAGGGGTAACCGGCACAACTCTTCTCTTTCATGAGCTTGTAGATGAGAACGGAGATTCCAAGGGAGTGGACAGCTTCAGCGGCGACAAAAAGGTTGTCATGATCGTGAACGATGAAGCGGAGAAACACGAGCGCCGCCATGCCCGAAACGACGGCGAGAAAAGCCTTTACCTTCGGAGGCTGCCGCCGCACCCATGTGGTGACGGCGTGGATCGACTTTTTCGGAGGCCTCATTCCTCTTTTGAGTCTCAGAGAGAAGCAAAGAGTTTTCAACTTTTTTCCTTCTAAAATCTGAATTAGGGCGTAATTTGAGATTTATGCACTTCAACGGTTCAACTCTTCCTGCGCAGGTGAAGAAGAGATCGACGGTGAGGCGTGGCGGCGACGGCTCCTCCCTCCAGCTTGACGATGGCGTGACGGCGGCCCACACCCTACCGGCGACGCATCTCCCTTCTTGGATCTCTCATCCATGTGTGTGAATGCATTTGTTTTGTGTGTCTATAGTTGAGAAGGCAGAAAGAATGAGGAGAGGAGGGTTGGGGGCTGCGCAGGTGAAGAGGAGAGAGGCGGTGAGGATAGAATTATGGCTAAGGGCAATGTAGTCATTTTACTTGAGTGAGAAGGACTTATGTGTCCCATTTTCAAAACCTCCATCCCACTAACGTGCCATGTGGGAACGCCGTTGAGCCAGGTAAGCATAGGGGAAGCCAGCTCAGCATTTCTGTCCGCTCTGAGGGTGGCTCATGGACGGAGGGACTGATCGGTCTTATTTTCAGGAACGTCAGGGATTTAAATGTATTTTTCAATGCTCAGGGACGAAAATGTCTAAGGCTTAAAAGGTCAGGGACTAAATTGTCCTTTTCTCTTATTCTAAAGTGCAACTCCAATGACTTTTAACCTATTATTATCATTATTATTATTATCATTATTTTGGGAAAATTTTAGAACAAAAGGAGCACACATCATAATTTTGAGATTACATTAACAAGAAAAAAAAAAACAAAAAAAAAAACAAAAAATAGAAAAAAAAAAGGAGATGAGGGGCGCTACGAAACGTACAAGGTACATGCAAAGTACATAAAGTGTAGCGTACCGCCCTTAGTCAATCATCATAAGGACACCTCAACGCTGTAGTAATAAACTAATAATTGACTTGAATTTTTTGTATCTATTGTGTATTCATATTTATTATTATATAGAATAAAGTGTAATTCTTAGTTTAACTAAGAATAACATTTTATTCTATAATAATAAAACAATGAATACATAATAAATAGATATAGAAGGAAAAATAAAAGAACTAGAAGAGCGAGTAGGTCATTCCTAAGTGGACATCCCCCAAAGAAGGAATTGATGGAGAAGTAGTTGAAGGAATAGGAATAGCAGACTCACGAGTAGTCACTACTACTCCATAGCTTGGACTAGTCTCATTCATGATGGGACACAATGCATTCATGCAACCTTCTTGTTTGTCAAATATACCTGAAAGTTCACCATAATTATTACTCTTATTATTGCAATCCCAAGATGATTGTTGCTCATCCTGATTGTTCCAGAATATTCCTTGACCATCAAGTTCTTCACCACCATAGTAATCTGGTGCCATTGTTCTCACGTGCTTCAATGCCTCCATGGTGTTTGTGTTAATGCTGCTAACAACATTTTGGTCACTAGGAGCTGAAGCAGCACTCATGGAGGAGTTTGAGGTATTGTTGTTGGTGGGAGTACTAGAAGAAATAGGTCTGAAACAATTCTCTGGAACAATGCATTCCAGATAGCCAGAATTTGTGGAATCAGTGGCTGAGAAGAAGAACAAATTCTCATCGCTCTTCATCACCAAATTTGAAGGGTTCTCATCGTCGACAAGGGAAGTAATATCATCATCAAGTTGGTGAGACATGATGCAATTCTGATGAGTATTGTTGAGGAAATAATCTTGTGAAGGTGGCAAAACAACTTGTTGATGATGATGAGGATTATTATCCATAGAGTTGAGAAGATTATTACCATTGATGGTGTTGTTTTGTGTGGTTGTGTAGATGAAGTTTGTTCTTGCTAAGCCACCTTTGATGGAAAGAGCAGCTCTATCATAAGCAAGAGCAGCTTCATGAGCAGTGTCAAAGGTTCCAAGCCAGTGTCTCTCTTTGGTTGTAGGGTCTCTGATCTCAGCAGCATATCTTCCCCATGGCCGTCTTCTCACACCAAGAAATCTTCCTGGTTCTGCTGATTGCTGCTTTCTTCTACCTCTTCTCTCAGTGCCACAAGAAGATGAAGTGTTGCGTTGTAGAATAATAAGAGTTGATAATGAAGAATTATTCATGTGTTCTTCATGTCCTTTGAGGTAAGTCTGTGAGGTTCCAGAGGAGGTGGACATGGCTATAGGAAAGACAAGTGAAGTATTGAGTGTATAATAAGGTTAACGATAGATTATGATCGAATTGAAGTTGTGAGGGCTATTTATAAAGGCTGATTTTATGTTTCCTTCTACCTGTTATCTATCTTTTGTTTAATTGACAAATTTTAAATACTTAAAAATTATTAATTTTTTTATATTTTTAAATTAAATATTAATTATTTAACTTTTTTTACAATTAAATACCAACTGTTTATAAATAAATTAAAGGGACTTGGACATTATTCTACAGATGTCATTCATTCTTAGCTTTCAAACACTATTATGTAATATATATAGACTGTTCTTTCCTTTCCACCCACTTTTGTTTTGTTTTTTGGGTTGTTTCTATTAATTTATTATTAAATCTCAAAAGTCCTAATCATCCTTCATCCATTTAGTGAAAATCATGCCGGTCTAATGTATACTTGTGAATTCTTTTTGGACATTCTTAAAAATATTATCTAAATAAATATACTGTTTTTGCTATATTATATGAGTAAAAACACATACTCTAATTTAATAATAGAAAATATATATATATGTTAGGTCAGTATCTAGATTAAAGAAGAGTAACTACAAATTGTAAAAAAGGAGTAGTGTTCAAATAACAGAAATCATCACCGTTAAAGACTAACAAATGAGCAGCAGCGAAGAAATAATGATTCACTTCACTTTATAATTACTTTGATTCTATCATATTTCTTCTGAAAATCGTAAATTAGATCAACTTATAGTAGCGAGCTAACTATTGCATCATGTGTTCTCGCAAGGTGTTTATCTATGTCCCTTTTTTTTTTTTTTTTCTAAAATATCTTAATATTTAATTTTATTTTTAATATGTTTAGTTTGTGTCAAAATTATTATAGAATATTAATTTTATCTAAAATATTAAAGACAAAATAAAAAATATTCAAAAATAATTTTGATATAAATAAAAAATATTAAAAATAAAATTTAATCAAATAAAATATTAGAATTACTTTAAAAGTATATAAACGTTAAAAGACACCAAACATACTTTACCCCAAAATTAAGGTGCACACTACAATACAGATCTAAATTTACAGAGATTCTCGTAGAATAACTTTCCTTGCGACACGTGCATTTTGTGGAGCAGCTTGGCATGCAGCGCTGGCTCAGGAAATTGGCTTAGCTAGTTGGCTAGGCATAAATAATTTCTTTCTTAACGCAGGGGAAGGGGTACAAAGAAGGGTGTGAACCTACAAATAGTGGAACAATATTTTTCTTTTCTTTTTTATAGTGTAACCTAAAATTTAAAGAAAAATATTTGTTGTTTATTCTAATTCTTAGTAAAAACTTAAAAGTAGAAATAGATAAAACACTAATACTTGAACTAAATAAGTATATTAAACAAGGCTTAGTTTTGCCTAAGATATCTTGTGTGATTATATGTAATTTTAAATATTTTAATTTTGAATATTTTTTTCTGTGAAGTTTTTTTTAATTATATTATTTTTATTTAAAAAGTAAAAAAAACGTCACTTTATTTTAAACAAGTAAGATGTTTTTAGAAAAGTCAAATTCAAAAAGGTTTTAATAAAGAGAAAATAATACTTTTTTCTTGTAAGATATTTAAATGTTCAAAAATATTATTTATACACTAAAATTAGTCACTAAAATTAATCATTATATATTTATATATAAATATATTATTTATTTTATTTTCAATATATATTTTATATTTTAACATGTATTTTATATTGATAGCTGATTTTAGTGTACATCTAATATGATTATTAAATGATATATTCTTTTTTTATAAAAATTAAATAACATTTATTTTAGTCTCTTTGATTAAAATTCACTTTTATAACTAACATTTATATGATTAATAAAAGATTTCAAATAAAAAAATTAACTATCCAATTTTATTTAACTTTTTTTAATTACTTTGAACTTTTTACCAATTATAAAAAGTATAATTCAGAGTGCACTGTATTAGCTATAATTTTCACCGTAATAAATTGTATTTAATGAGTTAAAAAAAATAAATTAAAAAAAATTCTCAATTTGTCATGTCAGTTTTATTATTGAATGTATTACCTCAATTTTTATATAATACTGGTGTATACTTGTGTATGTACCCGTGCAATGTACGAAAAATATTTAATTTTTTATTTATATCTAAAATATTTTTAATAAAAATTAACATATTTAACTTTAAATTAAGCTCAATTTATTTTTTTATTAATGTGAATACTAACCAAAAATACATAACAAAAAAATTCACAAAATAATTAAAATAATTAAAATATATATATAATATACAATAAACTAATGTCTTAATTTTTATTAGAAAATGTGTGTACCCATTTTTTTTTAATGGAAAAACTCTGCATCTATGTATTTTTTACATGGTTGTTAACCAAGTGATTTCCTCCACACGTGCGTCTCCCACTACTCACTCGTTTGTCATATATGCGCTACATATAACGTGCTGCAACTTAAAGTTTTGCTCAACGTAAACTTTCTGCTACAACGTAAAGAAGGAGGAAAAGAAAAAAAAATACAGCAACAACAACAACAAAAGAATGACGATAAGGAGAAAACACGTAAAGAAGAAGGAACGCGAAAAAGAAGGAGGAGAATGAGGAGGAAGAGAAACGCAAAGAAGAAGAAAGACGCTCCGTGTGTAAACAAGTGTGAGAAGAAGAAGAAGAAGCGTGGGGGAGAAGAGAAGAAGCGTTGGGCAAGGGCGATTTCGTGTGTATTGGGCGCGTGTATTTCACGTTTCATTTAATGGTATTGAATTTTTTAGTGTTGGACCAACTTGATTACATGGTTACATGGATGTGTAGCATCCTTATTTTTTTAAACAACAAAAAATTTAATCTATGTCTTCAAGTAAATAGAATTGTTTCAAACCTCTGGAATACATCACTATGAAATCAGACTATGATATCCTTTTTTTTTGTCCAATAACCAGTCTTCTTCTCCACCGTGCTTGTTTAGCATTGTGCCTATTTATGTCAGCCATTATACTTAGGAGTGGCAGTGGAACGGGTAAGGGAGGATTTTCGCCCTAATCGATCTTGCTCCATCTTACAATAGTCCGCATAAAATATGTCTCACTTCTATCCATAGATAGTAAAATGTTAAACCCTAACCTGGTCTACGGGTACCCGCTCCATCCCTACTCGTTCCTATAATTATTAAAATCCAACAAATAAAATTATATTTTAAAATTTATATAACTATGATCACATACATAATATAAATTAAAATAAAAATTTAAATATGATACAATATTATTAATAATTTATTTTAAATAGATTATATATATACTGGAGTAAGTATTACTTAAACCTGACCGTGTCCCGTACCGTCCTACTAAAAACCCGTCCGGAGCGTGAGTAGGGACGGGAGTGGATATCCGTAAATTCAAGTAGTGTTGCCAACCCTAATTATACTCTTAAAATTTCTTGTTGCGATACAATTTGAATTAATCTTTTATAAAAAAAACAAAACAAAATTAAACAAATCAAAATATTATCTAACTCAAAAATTATATTAATTATAGCCATTAATTATATCTTTTAAATTTTTCTATTTTATATCTATAATTATTTTTTATATATAAATTTATATTCTTGGATTAATTATAAATTTCAAACTTTCCTACTTTATACTTGTATTTATTTGCTATTTTAGCTTTGATGTTTGTTTTACATGTTAGAATATATTTAATTATTATTTTTATACATGTTAGAATATATTTAGTTCATATATATTCTATATTATTATAGTTAAACAGTTATGATTATTTTCTTATATATTATTATATTTTAATGTTATTATAGCACTGTTTCCACTCACTAATGACGTGATCTCATATTTTTATTCTTCTAACGGATCTTTCATGTGCTACGCAGCTCAACTACGGAGTCATCTACTTCTGCTTCGTGACTTAGAAATCCGTTCCTTGTTCTTTCTGCTACGTGTCAATCTTAAGTTGCTTTTTATTCTATCTCTATAAAAATATCGCTGTACTATATAAATCACTTTATTAAAAATACTTTAGATATAAATAAAAAATTAAATATTTTTTGTACATTGCACGGATACATACACCAGTATACACCAGTATTATATAAAAATTGAGGTAATATATTTAATAATAAGACTGACATAACAACTTGAAATTTTTTTTAAATTTATTTCTTTTAACTCATTAAATACAATTTATTACGGTGAAAATTATAATTAATACAGTGCACTCTGAATTATACTTTTTATAATTGGTAAAAAGTTTAAAGTAATTAAAAAAAGTTAAATAAAATTGGATAGTTAAATTTTTTTTTGAAATTTTTTATTAATCACATAAATGTTAGTTATAAAAGTGAATTTTAATCAAAGAGGCTAAAATAAACGTTATTTAATTTTTATAAAAAAAATATATCATTTAATTATCATATTAGATATACATTAAAATTAACTATCAATATAAAATACATGTTAAAATATAAAATATATATTGAAAATATAATAAATAATATATTTATATATAAATATATAATGACTAATTTTAGTGCTAATTTTAGTGTATAAATAATATTTTTGAATATTTAAATATTTTACAAGAGAAAAGCATCATTTTCTCTTTATTAAAACCTTTTTTAATTTGACTTTTCTAAAAACATGTTACTTGTTTAAAATAAAGTCAAGTTTTTTTTACTTTTTAAATAAAAATAATATAATTAAAAAAACAAAAATCTTGACAGAAAAAAATTCAAAATTAAAATATTTAAAATTATATATGATCATTGATCACACAAGATATCTTAGACAAAACCAAGCCTTATTTAGTATACTTATTTGGTTTAAGTATTAGTGTTTTATCTATTTCTACTTTCAAGTTTATACTAAGAATTAGATTAAACAACAAATATTTTTCTTTAAATTTTAGGTTTTGCACTATAAAAAAAAGAAAAATATTATTCCACTGTTTGTAGATTCACACCCTTCTTTGTACCCCTTCCCCTGCGTTAAGAAAGAAAATTGCTTATGCCTAGCCAACTAGCTAAGCCAATTTCCTGCGCCAGCGCTGCTTGCCAAGCTGCTCCACAAAATGCACGTGTCGCAAAGAAAGCTACTCTACGGGAATCTCTGTAAATTTAGATCTGTATTATATAATACACCCAAAATTAAACATATATAGTTCCGTTCACGTGCAAGGAAAGGCCAAACTGAAATACTTGAAAATCTACCTTCTAAACTCATTTTTGAGACAATTATAATCGGTCAAAATAACAGATTTCAATTATATCTTTTAGATATTATCATGTTTCACATATTTATAGTTAGGTTTCTTTTCACATATTTGGTTTCGCATTTTTTTTTAAAGTAGCTCATGAAAATTGTTTTTAAAGTTAGCTTTTTAAAAGTTATCATATCTGCAAAATTAAATTAAAAATAATTTTTAACAAGTATAAATACTATAATTATATTTGGTGAAATAGTTTTTAAAAATAAAATTGAATAAAATATATATATATATAATAAAAAAATAATTACTTATATAGTATTATAATTAATGAGGATAATTTTAGATATTTATTATTATATAAGATTATATTAGACTTTTTAATTTTGATGAACATAATTTATTTTTAAAAAAAAAATTAGATACTGTTAAAAGCATTTTTAATTTTTAAAAACTGCAAGTATAAGCATATAAATTTTTAATTCACTAAATACAAAATAAAAAACACAAACTCTTTTATCCAAAAAGCTTTATCAAACTAAACTTAAGATGTTATATTTCTCAAGATACACGTACGAAAATACTGACTATTTTTAGACAACAATTTGTTCATAAAAAAAATTGAAGACACAATAAAATTAGTATAAAACATTCTAAAAGTATTTTATTATATATTTATTTTTTAATTACTATTTATATTATATTTTATATTCTTTAATTATTGTTAGAATAATTATATAATATCAAATGTAATAAAATAAAATTATAAATATTACATACATAGAAGTTAAATTATTATATTTAACATTATAACTTTCTCATATAAAAAGAGAAAGAGAAAGAGAGAGAGAAAGAAAGAGAAATACTTCTAATGTATAACTATGATATGCAGTGGTGGAGTTTAAAAAAAAAAATTAGGGGGGCAATAAACAATTTTAACATAAAAATTATATAATAATATTTATATAATAACATTTATAAATAGAATTATTTTTAAAATTTGTCAAAAATATGATAAGAAATAAATAATTTTAAAATAATATTCTTCAAATTTTGAGTGACTTAAAAATTTTAATAATTAAATCAAAATAAAGAAAATTAGTAATTTTTTAATATAAATAGCCAAACTATTATTATAAAAAATCATCTTTTAGAAAATTGTCTACATTAGCTTTAAAATAAGTAATTCATTGAGAGTAGGCTTTGTTGATCTTCAATTAACTAGTTGTTGTTATTTATTTGAAGAGTAAAGTATTGATTTTGTCCCTAACATTTGGGGTAAATTCTAAAGTTGTCCCTCACGTTTCAATCGTCCTATTTAAGTCTATAACGTTTCAAAATTGACTCAATGTTGTCCTGCCGTTAGGAATCCGTTAACAGAATTGACGGCGGGATAAAATTGAGACGATTTTAAAACGTTAGAGAATTAAATAGGACGAAAACGTTAGGGACAAAAACGATACATAAAAATAAATTTTAATTTAATTTTATCTTTCAATAATATTAATTTTTTACTGTATATAGTATTCAATTATTTTTTAATTAGATTTAAATAAATTACACTTAATCACATTACTTTTATTTTAAATAAATTTATTTTTTTATAATTTTAAAGAATTTTAATACATTAGAGACAAAAGGTATAATTTATATTTTATTGTATATATATATATTTTTTTTGTAAGTTTATATACTAGTCATTCTACAAACATTTCATGATAACTAAAAATTTTTAAGAGTAAAATTATAAATAAATTAATTTATTTAAAATAAAAATAATATGATTAAGAATAATTTACTGTGATTAAAAAATAATTGAATACTATGTATAGTAAAAAATTGATATTATTAAAGGATAAAATTAAAATTTATTTCTATGTATCATTTTTGTCCCCAACGTTTTCGTTCTATTTAAGTTCCTAACGTTTTAAAATTGTCTCAATTTTGTCCCGCCGTCAATTCTGTTAACGGATCCCTAACGGCAAGACAACATTGAATCAGTTTTGAAACGTTGGGGACTTAAATAGGACGATTGAAACGTTAGGGACAACTTTAGAACTTACCCCAAACGTTGGGGACAAAAACAATACTTTACTCTTTATTTGAAATAAAAAAATATATTAAAAACAAACAACAACAAAGCCTTGTCCCACTAAGTGGGGTCGCTTACATGAATCAAACGACGCCATTGTGCTCTATCATGTATCATGTCTACAGAGAGACCGTTCACATGTAGATCTCGTTTGACCACCTCATGGATGGTCTTCTTAGGTCTTCCTCTGCCTTTCACCCCTTGTCCATCTTCCATCTCATCCACTCTCTTGACTGGATGTTCTATCGGTCTTCTTCTCACATGTCCAAACCACCTAAGACGCGATTCGACCATCTTTTCCACAATAGGTGCTACTCCAACTCTCTCCCTTATATCTTCATTCCTTATTTTATCCAATTGCGTATGACCACTCATCCATCTCAACATCTTCATCTCTGCCACACTTAGCTTATGTTCGTGCTCCCCTTTAGCCGCCCAACACTCCGTACCATAAAGTATAGCCGGTCTTATATAGCAGTGCAATAGAATTTACCTTTAAGTTTTAAAGGCACTTTTTTGTCGCATATAAAACTAGATGCACTCTGCCATTTTGACCAACCTTCTTGGATCCTATGATTTACATCCTGTTCAATCTCTCCATTATCCTGTATGATGCACCCAAGATACTTAAAACTTTTAACTTGTCGTAGGATGTCTTCTCCAATCTTCACCTCTATATTAGGGTTTTTCCTTCTCAGACTAAACTTACATTCCATATATTCCGTCTTGTTTTGGCTTATGCGCAGACCATACACTTCTAGAGCTTCTCTCCATAACTCCAACTTCCTATTTAGGTCTTCCCTTGACTCTCCCATAAAGACGATATCATCGGAAAAAAGTATGCACTATGGCACGGGCTCTTGGATGTGCTCTGTGAGTACTTCCATGACTAATATGAAAAGGTATGGACGTAAGGATGATCCCTGGTGTAATCCTATATCAATAGGAAATTCCTCTGTCACACCACCTTGAGTCTTCACACTAGTTGTGGCCCCATTATACATGTCTTTAATTGCACGAATATATGAGATTCTTAATCTCCTCTTTTCTAAAACCTTCTATAAGACCTCCCTTGGTACTCTATCATACGCTTTTTCCAAATCAATAAACAACATATGTAGATCCCTTTTATTACTACGATACCTCTCCATCATCCTTCTTAGTAGGTATATCGCTTCAGTGGTAGATCTGTTTGGCATAAATCCAAATTGGTTCTCTGTTACTTGTGTCTCTTTTCTCAACTATCACCATTTCCCATAACTTCATGGTATGACTCATAAGCTTGATTCCTCTATAGTTTTCGCAACTTTGTATATCCCCCTTATTCTTGTAGATAGGTACCAAAGTGCTCTTTCTCCACTCGTCAGGCATCTTCTTTGACCTTAAAATCTCATTAAAAAGCTTGGTTAACTAGTTGATACCTTTTTCTCCAAAACCCTTCCAAACCTCAATCGGGATATTATCAGGTCCTACTGTCCTGCCATTTTTCATCTACTTTAGAGCCTCTTTTACCTTGAAGTTTCAAATCCTTCGATAGTAGTCAAAGTTTTGATCTTCCTCCCTTGTGCATAACCGACCAAGGCTCGGAAGAGTCTTCTGTCCCTCATTAAATAACTCGTAGAAGTAGCTCTTCCACCTTTCATTAATCTTCTCCTCTTAAGCCAACACCTCTCCATCCTTATCCTTTATGCACTTAACCTGATCTAAATCTCTCGTTCTTCTTTCACGACTCTTTGCGATTCTATATATACCTTTTTCTCCTTCTTTTGTATCCAAAGACTGGTAGAGACCCTCATATGCTCTTGTTCTTGCTTCACTTACAGCCATTTTTGTCTCTTTATTAGCCGCCTTATATTTTTCCCAATTATCTGCGTTACAGTATAAAGACCACTCTTTAAAGCACTCCCTTTTTGTCTTTATATTTTCTTTACACTCGCATTCCACCACCAGAACTCCTTGTCTCTTGGTCCTATTCCTTTAGATTCACCAAATCTTTCTTTTGCTGTTCTTCTAATAACTTCTGCCATCTCCCTCCACATCTCTTCCGCGCTTCCATTCCCATCCCACTTTGTCTCTTCTCCTACCCGTCTTAGGAAGCTTCTTTGTTTCTCATCTTTCATCCGCCACCACCTCGTCCTTGGATTCTTCGTATGATGTCTTTTTCTCAACTTTTGCTCAACGCGAAAATCCATGACGAGCACCCTATGTTGTGTTGTCAAACTCTCTCTCGAGATAATTTTACAATTAATGCAAAATTTCCGGTCGACTCTCCTCAACAAGAAGAAGTTGATTTGAGAGCTTGTCATGCCACTCTTATAGGTTATAAGATGTTCGTCTCTCTTTTTAAAACATGTGTTTGCGATGAGAAGATCAAAGGTTAAGAAAAAGTCCAAAATAGTTTTACCTTCGACATTGATCACCCTGAAACCATGGCCTCCGTGAATACTCCCATATCCAGTCACTTCTCTCCCAACATGGTCATTTAAATCTCCTCCTAAGAAAATCTTATCTCCCAAAGGTATGTCTTGAACCAAACTCTCTAGATCCTCCCAAAACCTTATCTTGTGTTGTTCGTCCGAACCCACTTGTGGTGCATAGGCGCTAATCACATGGAAAGCACCTCCCTCCACCACACGTTTGATAGAGATGATCCGATCTCCCACCCTCTTGACATCCACTACGTCCTTCTTCCACTGCTTATCCACAATTATTCCAACCCCATTCCTATTCTTCACATTTCCTGTATACCAAAGTTTGAAACCAGAAGTATCCAACTTCCTAGCCTTCGCACCAACCCACTTTATTTCTTGTAGGCACATAATGTTAATCTTCCTCCTTGTCATGGTGTTCACCACCTCCATGGACTTTCTTGTTAGAGTGCCTATGTTCGATGTCCCAAATCTCAACCTTCTGTCGCTCCGACCTTTACCTTTTACTTTGTGAACTAGCTTATTTACCCTCGTCCGTTCACGAAAATGCGAGAACCCTTACTCACTTAACACTACATCCGAGCACCGATGCAGCGGCTCTTATTCATTTGACACCGTACTCGAGCCATACAGCGCGTTGCTTCCGGGCAACGACTTAGCTTTAGCGCAATAATGTCTTTGATTCATGTCATGGGATTCGACTATATTTTTATGTTGGTTGTCGAAGACCTAACACAACCCTCTTCCTTTATCCGGACTTGAGACTGGCTATGTACCGCAAATATAATATAAACAGAGTTGAAATAAAAAAATATATTGAGTGAATAAAAAAAGTAAGACTTGAACACATAACATTTGAATTTATATAAAAAAAATTCTCGGCCCAATTGAACCAATCACATCAATTAATTAACAACTACACTAATAATTTTATAAAATATTTTTGGGAACTACGATCTCTCATTGTCTCTACTACAAAGATTCGTTGTTGATGATATAAATATATTAAAATTCAGTTATTAAATCAATCAATTGTAATAAAATTCATACTAAAATACGAAATAAATATTAAAAATATAAAATAATATACATATATATAAAAATATATTATGATTAATTTTTAATGTTCAGATAGATTTTTCTTACTCTTAAATCATCTTTTGACATTTTTGATCTTATACATATCGTTTCTTTCTCTTAAAAAAAAAATATTTTACCCACTTTGTTATTTTATTTTATTTTTTGGGAGAGTTTGGCTACTTATCATAGTGGAAATGAATAAAATATGTCTAATATGTTTCGTCATGTATAATAGTACAAATACAAGTATTATATATATATATTCTATATTTATTTTTAGGAGATATCACATTGATTTTTATTTATTATCCATTGTTGAAAATGAATTTTTATAAAGTTCGTATCTATATAACTCTTGAATGGATTTACATACAATATTTCATTATTTCGTATAAAATGACCAGTATAACTAATGTGATGCAACACTTGTTGTTAATGAGAAGTTGAACTTATTATTAATTGCAGGGAAGACCATATATAAGAGGAAAGCAAGTGCATGGGTTTGTCTAAACCATTGAATTTGGAAGAACAATTCATTATCTTTAACATATACATGCCATTCAATTCATAGAATGCACACATGTGAATCCTCTTATGCAAAATAATCAACCGTTTACATTGTGAGCTCTTTGTTTGCTTCATAAATTTCAAAGGGAGCAGTTGCTTTTGTCTCTGACCACACACAAAATTTTCCATGAATTAGATGAATCTCTCCCTGTCTTGTGTCACGGAAACAAACATCTCAAATATACTAACGCAAAGAAATTAAAAATAATAAAAATCTTATCTTCGTTCTCATGAAGAGCACCTTTTGTCAAATTTTTTATTTTGTTTCTCTCTCTCACAGCCTAACTTATATTTTTTGGGATAAATTTTAAATATTTAAAAATTATTTATTTTCATACTTTTAAAATTAAATATTAATTTTTAAAATTTTTTAATAACTTAGACAATACACACTCAATAAATATTATGTTTGGTAGGATAATTATAGTTATTATGATATTTTAAAATTTATTATTAAAATTAAAATAATATTTTTAATATTTATTTAACAATACTTTTTTATTTAAAAAATACTATAAAATATATAAAAATATTAAATTACTTTTAACAACTAACACTTATATGTTCATTGTAATATGATAATCACCATAAATTTCACTACTATACATGTGTGTGTGTGTTTTTTCACATGTCAATCGTATAGAATAATGTTAATTCTAGCTAGCTAGAAGGCTATGTATATATAGCACTATATGGCTGGGTTTTATCTTTTATGTTGTGCATAAATGATCATAGTCTGATCGATGCTGGTTCAGTCATAAGAGTGCCAAAGATGTGAATTCTTCATCCAATATATTATAATTTATAAGCACCTTTAATTTATTTCAGGCAAGCCTAATAATCTCATTTAGGACTTGTGTCTTCGGTTCTATAGTAGTCTAGAATTACATTTATAATTCTAGGCTTAGAAAGACGTTGAATGTACTCAATAAATAGATTAAAAAAAACCGTGGCATAGATGCTCTCACTCCCTGCAAGTTGGCATGTAGGTATTCAATCACCTTTGAGCAATTTTCAACAATATGATAATCAGAGATATAGTTATATATTACTTATCTTCAAATGCCACTAGACAAAAAACGTAGTCAAGAAAAGGCAACCAAAAGCTTTTTCTTTCTTTGTTAATTAATGATCGAAGCAATAGTGTAATAATATCATGCATGTTTGGTTTATTCATTTAAAAAACTTAAGGATAAATTATGTTTTTTGGCATTTGAAACCAGATTTTAAATATGCTACAGCTACTATACAAAAAAAAAAAAGAAAAAAGAAAAAAAAAACTCACACAACAGAATTTAACGAGGCTTGAGTTATGTTCTTAAACATATTAACATTATTAACAATAACTTTACAGTGCAGGAAAAGCACGCATGTCATAAAATTCATTATTCTAAAAATTTAAATTATTAAATAAAACTTCCTCCATCAATATATATGTTAATAGTTTTAGATTTTCTCTCTTTCATAATATTTATCATTTTAGTTATTTGCATACTAATAAAAATTTTCAAAATTAAGATTCGATTACAAAACAATTTATCACAATAATAATCTTATTTAATAACCAATTTAAAGTTTTAAATATTTTATCCTTCATTGTGTTTAACATTGATTAAAAGGTAGACATGACATATATTTAATAAATTTGTTAATTTAAAATATAAAATAGCAACTATATTAAATCAATTTTTTATTAAAATGGCAAATATTATAATTAGGTGAATGCTATAGTGTCTATCACTTTGTACTTAAGTTACTAAATGATGTAAATAAATTATATTTAATAAATTTTACATAATTTGTTTTTTATTTTAAACATTTTATTTTTTACTTTAAAAGAAAAGTTAGGCAATTTAGGCACCATAACAAAGGCATCATAGAACTCACCAATTTTTAAATCCCAAAACATATAAAATTAATTACCGAACAACCAAAACAAAGTATATTACAAATGGATTTCAAGAAAAACTACTGTAAAATTTACAATAATCATATTGGGTATATACTAAAATTAAATAGAGTAAATTATTGTTTTTGTCCCCAACGTTTGGGGTAAGTTCTAAAGTTGTCCCTAATGTTTCAATCGTCCTATTTAAATCCCTAACATTTCAAAATTGACTCAATGATGTCCTACCATTAGAATCCGTTAACAGAATTGACGGCGGGACAAAATTGAGACGATTTTGAAACGTTAGGGACTTAAATAGGACGAAAACGTTGAGGACAAAAACGATAAATAGAAATAAAATTTAATTTAATTTTATCTTTTAATAATATCAATTTTTTACTATACATAGTATTCAATTATTTTTTAATCACATTTAAGTAAATTACACTTAATCACATTACTTTCATTCTAAATAAATTAATTTTTTAATAATTTTACTCTTAAAAATTTTTAGTTATCATGAAATGTTTGTAGAATAATTAGTATATAAATTTGTGGAAAAAAAAAATATATATATATATAATAAAATATAAATTATATCTTTTGTCTCTAATGCATCAAAATTCTTTAAAATTATATAAATTATTTAAAATAAAAATAATGTGATTAAGTGTAATTTACTTACATGTGATTAAACAATAATTAAATACTATGTGCAATAAAAAATTGATATTATTTAAAGATAAAATTAAATTAAAATTTATTTTTATGTATCGTTTTTGTCTCCAACATTTTCGTCCTATTTAAGTGCCTAACGTTTTAAAATCGTCTCAATTTTGTCCCGCCGTCAATTCTGTTAACGGATCCCTAGCGACAGGACAACATTGAGTCAATTTTGAAACGTTAAGGACTTAAATAGAACGATTGAAACGTTAGGGACAATTTTAAAACTTATCTCAAACCTTGAGGACAAAAACGATACTTTATTCAATTAAATATTAAAATTAGTTATTAATATAAAATATATTAAAATATAAAATATATATTAAGCGGGTGGGGCATACTTCTATTGACTCACAGCTCATGCAGTGTAATTTTAATGTCTTTAATTTCCCGGCAATGACATTCTATTTTAGCGTTGGAAATGGCATGCCACTAATTAATACTATAATAATCACATCATCAAATATGGTCAAGCCGTTTTTGTTCTTTTTAGCATATTTCCCAATGCCACAATCAATGCCTTTGCCATCATCATCAAATATGGGTTCATGGTCCATTCATGACAATTTTCCGTGGACCCTTGCAAACTCTATAGAGTTGAAGAAGTGAAAAGGGTTTAGTAATTCTCAATCCTGTATAAGAGAGGTCACACTCGGAGACTCGTTCATGTTGTTTGATTAATTAATCATTTATTTATTCCTGAAATAGATTTCGGGTCGTTTTGATTCTAAGACCCTTGACTCTTCCACTGTAATAAAGATTGATCAGCAGAAAGATAGAGATTATTGGGTCCCCCATGTGACTCGCATAATATGATTGGTATTTAGTAGTATTGCATGGTATCATAAATCATTAAATCATAGACTCATGCTACACATTTAAATAATTACTGGTGGATAGTGACTTTCGACAATAAAATTGTCGGTAATTTTTTATAGAAAACCACAACAAATGAATGCCAAACATAACGTTAAATTTATCGTCGAAAGAATTCGACAGTAGACACATTTAATAGAAATGCTGCGTTTTAGTGATTGAACCTTGTTACTGTCGAAAATATCCGCCAATAAATTTAACGGTAATTGTGTTCTAAATTGAAACTGCGAACCCCTTCCCTTTCATTTTGAATTTCTTTTCTCTCTCTCCCAACTTCTTCTCTCTCTCTCTCTCCCTCTCTCTCTACCCTCTCACCTCTCAATCTCTCTCTAGCCGTTGTCGTTGCTGCGAAGGTTGCCGCTGCCAACGCTGCTCCAACCGCCTTGGTCGCCGTTGCTTCTTCGTCATCTCCTTCCTCTAATTCCATCCTTTCTCTCTCCATTTCCTCCACAGCTGAACCAAAACAGGACACCCCTGTTTGAGCAGCTCATGTTTCTTCATCATTTCCGATGAGGCACTGCTGTCGGCATCACCTGCTTCAGTGGTTGGCCTCCACTGCTGGTCCAACCCATCCCTCCTTCCTTTCTACTCTGGTGTAGTTCTTTGATTACATATTTTTGTCCTTTTTTCTTTTAATTTTTGTTAAGTTAGATTAATTTTATTTACTTAGTTTGATTTTATTAATTAGCTTAGTTAGATTAGTTGTTGTTAGTTGATTGTAGGTGGTTAGGTTAGGATAATTTGCTTTAAATTATTACGTTTTGATTGTTGCTGTTAAAAGTGTTTGGATTGACTTAATGTATGATGGATTTTATTGTTGTTGATTTGATGTGGTATAATGGATTAATTGCTGTTGATTTGATGTGAATTGTTGCTGATTTTCATGTTGTTAATTGTTTGATTGTGTGGCGATTTATGGTGTTACTGCTATTTGTTGAATTTGTTTAACTGGGAATTACAATTTGTTACCTTTCTCATGCTAAATTTCTAAGAAATGCTATTAGTTTTGTACGGTTAATGCTGAATTTTGTAAAGTTGACTTTTGTGCATCTTGGCGTTTGACATTTGATCTGGTGTGTGCACACTACTCTTGCTGGTTTCGAGTAAATGCTATATTTGTCGGCTTTTGATTTGCTAATTATTTTTGTTTTTACTGGTAATGGCATGCTAAATTTATGTAAACTTTGAGCATAGATACATGCACACCACTTGTTATAAAAGTGCATCTAAAAGTTTTAATTTAGCTTTTGGTTAAATCTTTTCACAAATCAATGTTTTTTTTTCTTATTATTCTTATGCATTGATACCTGAGTTTGCTTTTTGTTTTGGCCCATACATATAGTGATCCCATGCATGCTTGTTATATGGTGCTGTACTTGCATAAATGTCTTCATCATAACAAGTATTTAAGCACACTTAACATAAAAATTTATGACGGTTTGAAAAATTAGAATGTTATAAAGTTAGAATGTTTTGATGGTCTCTGGTGAGTTTGGAAAACTCTTATTTAATTTTGATGATGAACAAACATTATTGAAATATTTAAATACAAAATTATTAATTTAATCCTAATTCATATATGCTTAATTAATAATTTTGTTGTGCAGATTTTATGATGGGCCGAAAAATGTGTTTCTGACTTAAGCCCAATAATTAGCCCTGTTGCATGCTTTATACTATGAGGCTGAAATTTTATATTAATGGGCCAGAATAAATATTAATGTTGCAAGCCCAACCAAATGCTTTCTTGTTTGCTTCCTATGCTTGATCCGCTACACAACTCATCAGGAAAGCAAATGTTAACCAATTGGGCCAGCTTTAATCTCAACACTACAAGCCCAAGTCTCACAAGTGATGAATGTTTCCAAGCTTGGTCCGAAACCAAAGAGAAATGAAAGCCAAGTGCTTCCAACGGAACCAAGTATTAACCATGTGATGGATTTCAAAATCTATTACATTGTTAATTAATGCATGGGGAACATGAGAGAGAAAAATTCAGCTGAAGTGATTGATGGTTATTATGACTTACACGCCACTCTATGTTAGGGAAGTAAAAGCAAGCTATGCCTAATTAATTTGTTTAACCTCTTTGCATTGCTTTTCTTCAGATTCTTTTCATTCTCTCTCATCTCTTTCTTCTTCTCTATCCGGTCCTTGTCCAGGAAACAATGGAAGAAATGTTCTTCAACACCGAAAGGAAGATGTTGCATGCGCCTAAGACCATCAAGCTAATGATGGCAAGAAAACATACCAAAAGAAAGATGAGCTGTGGCTGAGATTACTACCAAATGTGGTTAGATTTGGTGAGGTAATCTTGAGCCTCTCATGCTCAAAAAGGGAAGTTGAAGATTCGGCCAAGAGGGAGATTCTTGAAGCATGGCTTGTCTTCGATTCTGATCAACCACCACAGGGAGTAGCTAGAGTGGCGAAGTGATGGTTGAAGGCAGAGATTGAAGCAGATGAAGTCATCATCATCATGAGGCATCAAGGGCCAGAAATCCATCTTGGAGAGGAAGCCAAGGATGGAGAGCTCGGATTGATGTAGGGTGATGATCAAGAAAGGACTAGAGGTAATTGCATGTTGGGTTTAGCATGGTTATCTCTTCTCTCTCTGTGTGGCCGAACCGGTTCTGTGTTTGTTGAAGGAGGAAGAAAGTTGGTTCGGTTTTGGCTTCAAGTGTGGAGGCTTTCCTCTTCTTTAAAAAGGGGGAACAACCACTGTTTGAAGCAAGGAGAAAATTTGAGAGTGCAAGGCACAGAGTTCTCAGAGCTACCTGAGCTAACAGATTTCTCTTCTCCTTCAATGTTCTCTGTTTTGTATTTTTCTGTTTAATTTTGTCATGTCTTGAGTCTCATGGAAAAAGGCAAACAAGTGAGGTTTGTATGAAAAAGCCATAGAGCGAAAAAAGGCAGAGAGTGCAAAATTAAAAGAAAAGCCATAGATGTCTTAGAGGTCCTTTGTTCATCTATGTTGTGTATCATGATTCTGTGGGAATCCCCTTGTAAGTTGGGTTAGCACTTTACAAGTTGTAATCAGATTGATCATAGTGAAATTCCATCATGTTTGTGATGGAGACTGGATGTAGGCTGCACTGCACTTAGCAGCCGAACCAGGATATATCTTGGTGCAATCTTCTTCTCTTTCTACTCCATTTCTGTTTTCCACTACACAGGAGCAAAAGCCAGAATTATCTCGTGCCAAGTGACGAGACAAAACAAAAAGTCTCGTGGCAAGGGACGAGACAAAACAAAGTTGCTCGTGTCCAGTGACGAGCAAAAATAGAAAAGTCTCTTCCGAAGGTCAGCAAGTGTTAGCTTTAAAAAAGGGGGCTAAGATTCAACCCTCCCTTATTTTAGCCACTGAAACCATCAATTGGTATCAGAGCTTGGTCTCAAAGAGATCAAGCTTTGCAGCTTGGAGTAAAGATCCTCATGGCAGAAAACAGTGGCACAAATGTGTTATTATACAATCTGGCTGAAGGTCAATCAAGCAACAGACCTCCCCTCTTCAATGGGAAAAATTATACCTATTGGAAGGAGAGGATGAAGATATTTGTACAAGCCGTGGATTACAGACTTTGGAAGATCATCTTGGAAGGTCCTAAATTCCCAACTACCACAAATGCTCAAGGAGTAGTCTCTCTTAAACCAGAAGCAAGCTGGACCGAGGAAGATAGGAAGACGGTGGAATTAAATGCCAAGGCAACCAATCTGCTCAACTGTGCTATCAGCTTTGAGGAATACCGACAAGTATCACGATGCACAACGGCAAAGGAAATCTGGGACAAGTTGCAAATCACTCATGAAGGAACTACCATTGTTAAGAAGACTCGGACAGACATGTTAAACAGGGAATACAAAATGTTTGCAATGAAGGAAGGAGAGTCCATTGATGAACTGTTCGAACGGTTCAATATCATCACTGTTGGCTTAGATGCTCTTGGAATCACACATTCAGAATCTGTGCTAGTGAGAAGAGTGTTGAGATGTCTCACAAAAGAGTGGGAAACAAAAGCCTTAATTATTTCTGAGAGTAGTAACTTAGATTCTATGACACTTGATGATTTGAGAGGAAACTTACTTGCTTTTGAAAACTCCTATTTGAAAAAGGATTCAAAAAAGAAAGGAATTGCATTTTCTTTTGTGACTAACCCTCTGGATGATGAATCCAGTGATAACTCTTCTGAAAATGAGTTTGTGTTGTTTGCAAAAAAATTCAGGAAAATGGCAAAGCTCAAAGGCAAAGGCAGCAGCTCCAGGAGGACAAAGAAAGATCTTAGCAAGGTAACCTGTTTCAATTGCAAGGAAATGGGGCATTTCAAATCTGACTGTCCCAAGTTGAAGAAGGAAGAAAGACCGAGAAAAGGAAAGAAGAAAGGACTAATGGCTTCATGGGAAGATTTGGAAAATGACTCAGATGATGATGATGAAAAATCAGAAACCAAGTCCCAACAGTGCCTTATGGCAGATCATGTACATCAGGTAGTCTTTCATAACCCTGACACTGAAGATCTTCATCTTATGATAGACCACCTTTCTGAAAAAATAAGATGCTTTCTACTGGAAAATCAAGAACTTGAACAACGAGTCACCATTCTTCAAGCTGAAAACATTTTTCTAAAAGAAAAAGTGAGAGAGGCCGAAACTGCTTGTGATCTTGTTGAAAATAAGCAGTTAAGAGCCCAAATTAAAAGTTGTGAAAGTGACCATTCAGTCCTTGCATATGTGAATTGTTTTAAGCAAAATGAAGAGTTGCTTAAAGAGGTTAACAGACTTAAGGAAGACTTAGCCAAGTTCACCCAAAGTTCTGAAAATTTGAATCAAATCTTGGCTAGTCAAAAACCTCTTTATGATAAAGCTGGGTTGGGCTTTTATAAATCTGAAAAATCACATTTTGAAAATATTGCTTCATCTTCAAATGATACAAAGTATCAAAACCCAACTCACTTTAACAAAACAGCAACTCCAAGATTTTGTAGACTATGCAATCGAAATGGACACTTTCCTATCCAATGTTTCTTTGGTGAAAGAATGATTGGTGACAAAGTTTGTAAAGTTGTTTTTGATTACAATGGCTTAGGACATAGAAGATGGTTTAACGTTAAAGGATCCAAAAAGATTTGGATACCTAAGGTCTCTTAAGCATTGTTTTGTAAGTGTGCCTAGCATCCAAAAGAAAAGAGAACACGTGGTACATGGATAGCGGATGCTCTAGGCATATGACCGGAAAGACAGCCTTCTTCATAAAGCTTGATGAATATGATGGAGGATTTGTCACTTTTGGTGATGATGCAAAAGGAAAAATAGTAGCTGTTGGGAAAGTGGGTAAAAATCTCTCATCTTGTATAAATGATGTCCTTCTTGTACATGGATTGAAACACAACTTGCTTAGTGTTAGTCAATTGTGTGATTTGGGTTTTGAAGTTATTTTCAAGAAACTTGTTTGCTTAGTGGTTTGTGAGAAAACTGGGGATGTTCTTTTTGAAGCTAAAAGATGTAATAATGTGTATGGATTAACTCTTGAGGATTTAAAGGAACAAAATGTAACATGCTTTACCTCTCTTGAATCTGAAAAATGGCTTTGGCATAGAAAGTTGGGTCATGCTAGCATGTACCAAATTTCTAAGCTAGTCAAAAAGAATTTGGTTAGAGGAATTCCGAACATCAAGTTTGATAAGGATCTTACTTGTGATGCTTGCCAATTGGGCAAACAAGTAAAATCCTCTTTTAAATCAAAAGATGGAATCTCAACCAAAAGGCCATTGGAAATGTTACATATTGATCTTTTTGGTCCTACTAGAACTCAAAGTTTGGGAGGTAAACACTATGGTCTTGTGGTGGTTGATGATTACTCTAGATTTGGTTGGGTACTTTTCCTTGCTCATAAGAATGATGCGTTTTATGCTTTTTCCACCCTTTGCAAGAAAATTCAAAATGAAAAGGATTTGAAAATTGCCCATTTGAGAAATGATCATGGAAGAGAATTTGAAAACCAAGACTTTGAAAAATTCTGTGATGACTTAGGGATTTCTCATAATTTTTCATGCCCTAGAACACCCCAACAAAATGGGGTGGTTGAAAGAAGGAATCGAAGCCTTCAAGAAATGACTAGGGCCATGTTATGTGAGAATGAAATTCCCAAATTTTTATGGGCTGAAGCTGTGAACACAGCATGTTATATTTTGAATAGAACAATCATTAGAAAAGGGTTAAAGAAAACTCCTTATGAGCTATGGAAAGGAACCCCTCCAAATCTTAAGTATTTTCATGTTTTTGGATGTAAATGCTTTGTACTTAACAATAAAGAAAACCTTGGAAAATTTGATCCAAAATCCTATGAAGGAATGTTTGTTGGATATTCCACCACAAGCAAGGCCTATAGAGTTTATCTCAAAGAGCATAGGACAATAGAGGAATCCATACATGTTACCTTTTGTGATTCTAACTTAATTCCCAGTACTGTGATAGATAATGATTCAGATGAAAAAGGAGCCGGAACAAGCAAAGAAAATCCTAAATCTGTCCAGAATGAAGAATCTGCCAGTCCCATTTTGTCTCGTCAGATTGAAGGAGAAACTTCCGTTTTGTCTCCTGAGCAGGGACGAGAAACTGAAACAGTGAGACCACCAGAAGTTCATCAAAGCTCAACACCTGTCCGAAAGCCTAGAGAATGGAAGTCCATGAGAGGTTATCCTCATGATTTCATCATTGGTGATCCCTCTCAAGGTGTAACCACAAGATCCTCCACCAAAAGACAAACCGAGCCTAACAATCTTGCTCTCTTGTCACAAATAGAGCCCAACAATGTCAAACAAGCTCTTGAAGACCCATCATGGGTCAAGGCCATGCAAGAGGAGCTTGCTCAATTTGACAAGAATAAGGTTTGGACTTTAGTTCCTCATCCTGATGGTAAGAAGGTAACGGGTACTAAATGGGTTTTCAAAAATAAACTTGGTGAGGATGGACAAGTTGTTCGTAACAAGGCTAGATTAGTGGCCCAAGGTTACGATCAAGAAGAGGGTATTGATTTTGATGAGTCTTTTGCTCCGGTAGCTAGAATGGAAGCAATTAGGTTGCTTCTTGCCTATGCTGCCCATAAGGGTTTCAAAATGTTTCAAATGGATGTTAAGTGTGCCTTCCTTAATGGTTTTATTGATAGGGAAGTGTATGTGGCTCAACCCCCCGGTTTTGAACATAAAGAATTTCCAAATCATGTTTTTAAATTAACTAAGGCTCTTTATGGTCTTAGACAAGCTCCAAGAGCTTGGTATGAGAGGCTTAGTGCCTTTTTGTTGGAAAATCATTTTCAAAGGGGAACCACCGACACTACCTTATTCATTAAAACATCTAATGATGATATCCTTCTTGTTCAAGTTTATGTTGATGACATTGTATTTGGTTCGGCCAATGTTTCCTTGTGTGAAGAGTTTGGAAAACTCATGACTAGTGAGTTTGAGATGATTTTAATGGGAGAGCTTACTTTCTTTCTTGGCCTCCAAATTAAGCAAACTCCTAGTGGTATTTTTATTCATCAAGGAAAGTATGCAAAAGAACTTATCAAAAAGTTTGGCCTAGAAAGTTCCAAATCAATGGGCACTCCTATGCATCCCAACACTAAACTTGAAAAGGATGATGATGGCCAAGATGTGGATGAAACAAGGTATAGGGGAATGATAGGTTCACTCATGTACCTTACCTCCTCTAGACCGGATATAGTCCAAAGTGTGGGTGTATGTTCAAGGTTTCAATCACATCCAAAATAATCCCACCTTACGGCTGTTAAACGCATCATTAGATACATTAAGGGAACTTGTAATTATGGATTATGGTATCCTAAATCTGATGACTTTTGTGTAGTAGGGTTTGTGATGCAGATTATGCGGGAGATCGGGTGGATAGGAGGAGCACCTCAGGCATGTGTTGCTTCTTTGGAAGCTCACTCAACATGTGGTCAAGCAAGAAACAAGCCACAGTGGCTCTATCCACTGCTGAAGCCGAATATGTTTCCGCATCTGCTTGTTGCTCACAATTAATTTGGTTAAAAACACAATTGGAAGATTACAAATTAAAAATCAATAGTATACCCTTATTTTGTGATAATATGAGTGCTATAAACATTTCAAAAAAATCCTGTTCTGCACTCAAGAACTAAGCACATTGAGATAAAATATCATTTTATTAGGGAACATGTGCAAAAGGGTACTATTGATATTCAATTTGTAAAATCTGAAGACCAAATTGCTGATATTTTTACAAAACCTCTCTGTGAAGACAGATTTTGTACCTTGAGAAAAAGTTTGGGAATGCTTGATTTAAGTTTCATTGAAAATCTGTGAATTTGTGATTCTATTCAGTTTTGCTCGTAGGTTTGGACGAGATGAAAATAATGGCACAATTGAAGAGCTGTGGTCAAGGGGGAGGCAACACAGAATTCAAAATTTTATGGGCCCCACCAAATTTCCATGACCCCACAATAACAGTTTTGTTAATTACCTCTCCATACAAATAAGAATCTTCTTCCTTGTGTCACCATATCTTCTTGGAAGTGGTTATTGTCAAATCAAATCCTTCTCTCCATCTAATCCCTTGATTTAAGGCAACCACTTTTCAGTTTTAGATTTCAAAAGTTAAAAAGGAAATCATCTTTTTGGGTAATAACCACCCCATAATGGTCATTAACCGCCCACTAATGATCATTATTTCCATCATTCTCTCTCTTCAAGCCACATTTAATGCATCACCCACCTTGCTTCTCTCCCACTCAACTCGGCTATCAACCCTCTCATATTTCATTCTTCCATTACCATGAAAATGAAAACCGCGCCAAGAAAGAGTGAAAGAATTCTTTTATCTCAAAAACCATCAACGCCTCAAACCCACACTCACATTCACATTCATTCAACCTCATCATCTTCTCTTTCACCACCGTCCAAACAAACAACCACCATGAGAAAAAAGGTGATTGCCCACAAAAGTTCAGGCCGAGGAAAGAACAAGAAGCCCGTAGTTGAAGAAGAAGAGCAAGAGTCTCACACTTCTCCCACTCCTTCACCTCCACCCTCATCACCAAAGAAGTCTAACCCCGGAAAAGGCTCACAAAAGAATCAAGGGTTTGCACTCAATGACACCACTGAACCACCAAACTTGGAATCCATGGAATTCCGAGACAAGTATGGCAAGTCTCACTCTCATTTTGATCTAAGCAGATTTAACTCATGCACCTCTTTCGAGTTTCACAAGAGGTTATGGAGAAACGTCATTTGTGCACTACCTATCTTGTTAGTCTCGAAAACCTCAAGAGCACCAACATTCCCTCTCTGTTTGATCTTCTCAACTGGAAGCCTCTGCTCCTTATCAAAAAGCCAGTGTATCCAGGTCTTGTTCGAGAATTCTATGCTAATATGCGACTCATTGATGGCACCCTTCATTCCTATGTCAAAAGGGTTCAAATAGCCCTTGATGCTGAGACAATTGGAGCGGCCCTGGGCTTCAAGGATGAAGGACCGCGAGCATACATGGTGGAGAAATGGGACACACAAGTCGGCATTTCTCACAAAACTGTTCTTCAGCACATTTGCACAAACCTTTCCGGATTGCATGGAACCACTCCAACTCACAAAGCTCTTGGACCAGTCAATTCCTTGCTTCACCGCATCATCACTCATATTCTGACTCCCCAAAGCGGCTCACACAACCGAGTAACATTTTCTGACTGTCTCATACTGTTTGCTTTGGTTACCTCTACCCCTATTTCCTTTGGTTACATCATGATTAGGCACGTGTGGGATTCTGTTAGAAGCACCAGAAAGGCTAACTTGCCTTATGGTATGTTTTTAACTAGAATATTTGAGTACTTTAAAGTTGATTTGTTAAATGAGAAGGTAGAAAATGAGGTGTCTACAATCCGAGGAGGAGGAGCAACCAAGGAAACCAAAGGGCGAAAATCGGACAGTGAGCATGAAGGAAGGCCAGAATCTTCCAAAACAATCAGATCCATTCAACAGATTCTGGGAGAGTTTTCAAACATGGCAGACCTGATGTTCCGATCTCATAAAGAAGCCCGGAAGCAAGCTTACGAAAATGAGAAAGCTTGGAAAAACTGCAAGGAACGGGTTAATTTGATGCTGGAACACCTGAACAAGGATTTGGGAGATGATAGTGAAGGAGGCGCTGAGGAAGAAGACTTTCATTTATCTGATGATTAGCACTTGTCTTTATTCTGTTTGATATTGGCTCCATTAGGCTCAATCTCTTTTTTGTATAAGCATGACTTGATACTCACTGCTTTAGGATAATCTCTAGGATGCTTTGATACACTTTTGCTATTTTATCTTGATTTTTTTGTTATGTTTATCATGGTTTGTGCAGGTGCCCCTTTGATTACAAAAGGGGGAGGAAATTTAGGTTCCAAAATTGAAATTGGAACGAAACAGGGGCTGGAAAAACAGGGGAACAGGGGTTGAAATTTTCATTTTTGAAAATTCATGATTACCCTTGTTCAAAGAATGCATGTTGTTATTGCATTTGTTTTAATATGGTCATTGCTGTTTGAACTGTATTTGTTTATCATGATTAGTCTTTTTGGCATTTGGTTTATAATGATGTTTGATTTATTTTGATGCATGGTTGTTGATTCATCATTGATAAACTTGTTTGATTGAAAATTTATTTTTGGCAGTTCCTTTAATTTATGTAAAATATCAAAACTGCCTTGTTTTGTTCTTCAAATATTTTTCATTATTAATTGCTGTTGATTTGATGTGAATTGTTGCTGATTTTCATGTTGTTAATTGTTTGATTGTGTGGCGATTTATGGTGTTACTGCTATTTGCTGAATTTGTTTAACTGGGAATTACAATTTGTTACCTTTCTCATGCTAAATTTCTAAGAAATGCTATTAGTTTTGTACGGTTAATGCTGAATTTTGTAAAGTTGACTTTTGTGCATCTTGGCGTTTGACATTTGATCTGGTGTGTGCACACTACTCTTGCTGGTTTCGAGTAAATGCTATATTTGTCGGCTTTTGATTTGCTAATTATTTTTGTTTTTACTGGTAATGGCATGCTAAATTTATGTAAACTTTGAGCATAGATACATGCACACCACTTGTTATAAAAGTGCATCTAAAAGTTTTAATTTAGCTTTTGGTTAAATCTTTTCACAAATCAATGTTTTTTTTTCTTATTATTCTTATGCATTGATACCTGAGTTTGCTTTTTGTTTTGGCCCATACATATAGTGATCCCATGCATGCTTGTTATATGGTGCTGTACTTGCATAAATGTCTTCATCATAACAAGTATTTAAGCACACTTAACATAAAAATTTATGACGGTTTGAAAAATTAGAATGTTATAAAGTTAGAATGTTTTGATGGTCTCTGATGAGTTTGGAAAACTCTTATTTAATTTTGATGATGAACAAACATTATTGAAATATTCAAATACAAAATTATTAATTTAATCCTAATTCATATATGCTTAATTAATAATTTTGTTGTGCAGATTTTATGATGGGCCGAAAAATGTGTTTCTGACTTAAGCCCAATAATTAGCCCTGTTGCATGCTTTATACTATGAGGCTGAAATTTTATATTAATGGGCCAGAATAAATATTAATGTTGCAAGCCCAACCAAATGCTTTCTTGTTTGCTTCCTATGCTTGATCCGCTACACAACTCATCAGGAAAGCAAATGTTAACCAATTGGGCCAGCTTTAATCTCAACACTACAAGCCCAAGTCTCACAAGTGATGAATGTTTCTAAGCTTGGTCCGAAACCAAAGAGAAATGAAAGCCAAGTGCTTCCAACGGAACCAAGTATTAACCATGTGATGGATTTCAAAATCTATTACATTGTTAATTAATGCATGGGGAACATGAGAGAGAAAAATTCAGCTGAAGTGATTGATGGTTATTATGACTTACACGCCACTCTATGTTAGGGAAGTAAAAGCAAGCTATGCCTAATTAATTTGTTTAACCTCTTTGCATTGCTTTTCTTCAGATTCTTTTCATTCTCTCTCATCTCTTTCTTCTTCTCTATTCGGTCCTTGTCCAGGAAACAATGGAAGAAATGTTCTTCAACACCGAAAGGAAGATGTTGCATGCGCCTAAGACCATCAAGCTAATGATGGCAAGAAAACATACCAAAAGAAAGATGAGCTGTGGCTGAGATTACTACCAAATGTGGTTAGATTTGGTGAGGTAATCTTGAGCCTCTCATGCTCAAAAAGGGAAGTTGAAGATTCGGCCAAGAGGGAGATTCTTGAAGCATGGCTTGTCTTCGATTCTGATCAACCACCACAGGGAGTAGCTAGAGTGGCGAAGTGATGGTTGAAGGCAGAGATTGAAGCAGATGAAGTCATCATCATCATGAGGCATCAAGGGCCAGAAATCCATCTTGGAGAGGAAGCCAAGGATGGAGAGCTCGGATTGATGTAGGGTGATGATCAAGAAAGGACTAGAGGTAATTGCATGTTGGGTTTAGCATGGTTATCTCTTCTCTCTCTGTGTGGCCGAACCGGTTCTGTGTTTGTTGAAGGAGGAAGAAAGTTGGTTCGGTTTTGCCTTCAAGTGTGGAGGCTTTCCTCTTCTTTAAAAAGGGGGAACAGCCACTGTTTGAAGCAAGGAGAAAATTTGAGAGTGCAAGGCACAGAGTTCTCAGAGCTACCTGAGCTAACAGATTTCTCTTCTCCTTCAATGTTCTCTGTTTTGTATTTTTCTGTTTAATTTTGTCATGTCTTGAGTCTCATGGAAAAAGGCAAACAAGTGAGGTTTGTATGAAAAAGCCATAGAGCGGAAAAAGGCAGAGAGTGCAAAATTAAAAGAAAAGCCATAGATGTCTTAGAGGTCCTTTGTTCATCTATGTTGTGTATCATGATTCTGTGGGAATCCCCTTGTAAGTTGGGTTAGCACTTTACAAGTTGTAATCAGATTGATCATAGTGAAATTCCATCATGTTTGTGATGGAGACTGGATGTAGGCTGCACTGCACTTAGCAGCCGAACCAGGATATATCTTGGTGCAATCTTCTTCTCTTTCTACTCCATTTCTGTTTTCCACTACACAGGAGCAAAAGCCAGAATTATCTCGTGCCAAGTGACGAGACAAAACAAAAAGTCTCGTGGCAAGGGACGAGACAAAACAAAGTTGCTCGTGTCCAGTGACGAGCAAAAACAGAAAAGTCTCTTCCGAAGGTCAGCAAGTGTTAGCTTTAAAAAAGGGGGCTAAGATTCAACCCCCCTTTCTCTTAGCCACTGAAACCATCAGTCTCTATGCTGTGACTCATGCTTTATTAATATAATTACTGTGTTGAGTGTATTAGAATGCTTTAAGAGTTGGTAAATTTAAAATTATGTTTTTGAAATTGTTATGATTAATTGTTTTCAAAATTATATGTATATATTCATTTTAGTTCTTATGAAAGAAAATATGCTCCTTTACAATTAGTGTTTGTTATGTAACTTTCCTTTTTTAAAAAAAAAATACTAAACTAAAACACTTTTAGAATTATTTATTTCTTGAGTTTCTTCTTGTGTTATTAATATGTTACTAATATGTTTGCTGTACAGACATGACGACAGGTAGTAAAGGTAGGTCGAATGGGTCATCACGTGGTCGCGGTAGAGGGCGGACTTCTGCCGAATTTTCTAGGGTTGCCCAGTCATCGCACTCTATCCCCACTACCTCGTCGACCCTGTGACATCACAGACGAGTCAATCGAACCAGTAATTTATCATGGTCCCAAACCCGAACTGGGTGCCTCCTACTGCTACTCCCCCTACAGATGCAGCAATCCGTCGATAGAGCCTGCGGTGGGTGATTCCTCCAATGCCCCCAAGTAGGATGCTCTTCCACCACCGCCCATCATCTGGCTGAGGATTTGACCAAATGGCATGTAGTCGTTACTTCAAGTTTTTAATATTAAGTTTGTTTATCTTAAGTTTATTTATGTTAAGTTTGTTTATCTTATGTGATTGCTAATGTGCATTTTGTTCTCTGATAAGTTTGCACTGAACCCCAATTCTTGCACACAAGAGATGTCGGAGGTCATTAAGTCCATGTACGACTACCCGTGGTCGACCTACACACAGATCCCAGCTAAGACCAGGAAGCACTGGTTCCAGAAGTGGGCAGTAAGAATCGAATTTGGTTAGAATTGATTTACAGTATTTAAACTGTATTTTATTCTAACTAACTAAGGTTGGTGAATCACTTTGGGAAGTTGAAATTCATATGGGATGCGAAGCATAACGTCATGATCTAGAAGATCTACGACACCAGACAGCCAAACATTTTCAGCATATGATGAGCTATGTGGGAAAGACCACTTGACGAAGTGGATCCGTCCAAACATCAAGCGTGACCTAGAGGCTCACTTTAGAGATAACGAAGCCTTCAAGTGTCAATGTCTGACGAACATCGCCAATAAGGCTTTGCCCAGGTCGTCGAGGTATACGGGTGGATCGACAACTTTCATGAAGATGAAGACGAGACTGGTAAGAATTTAGTCATTATTTTATGATATAGTAGTTATTTAAATTAGTTATTATAGTTTGGGGTGTTTAATTTCCTTTTTCGTTATGAAGTTACTTAAGTAGTTAGTAGAGTTTATGGTGTTTAATTTCCAAGTGGTGAGGATAGGTTAGATTAGGTTTTGAGATTGCTAAAAAATGTTGGATTATTTAACTATTTACTGGAAAATTGTTTGGAAAATACTTGACTGTGAAAATAAAGATGTTAATTTGATTGGATGGAATCCTTTAAAGGTGGCTAAATCCGAATTTCAGGGGAGACTTTATCAAAATTTTTATAGGATTTTCATTTAAATTGAAAAAAATTCAAATTATGTTTTCAAAATTAGAATAGAGATTTCCTGCTTCATATATATTTGTCAGTCATTGTTTAATTTGTTCGTTTATTTTATTATTTAGTTGATATATTAATTTGTAGTTTAGGTCGTTGGATTGTGAGGCGACACTGGCGGAGACATTTAAGTATACCCACACTTTGAAGGCAAACAAGGAGAGATTTGTTGATGAATGGTCGGCGGCCCATTATGTGAGTTTACATTAATCCTATATTTCAGCTTAATTTCATTTAAAGTCAATTATTTAACTACTATTCTAATCACAACTAACATGTGTGACGCAGGAGGAGTATCAGCAGAGGTTGGAGGCCGCGACAAAGCAATCTCAGTCCCCTAGTAGAGCCTACAAAGGCGACTCCGAGACCTCAGTCGTAGATCCCGACAGGGTTTGGTGTGAGACCACCTCTGAATCCCACAAGAATCGCCGCTTTGGGTTGGACTCATTCTTTCCTAGTGGCATCCGCTCCTCCACGTTGGCGGCTTCCTCTGTCTCTTCCTTTGCCACCAGCCCTACTGATCCCCAGGAGGTTATCGACCTGAGGGAGGAGGTGTAGAAGCTAACACACGAGCTTCACTAACAGTAGGAGGCAGTCTGAGCAGAGGTATCAAGAGATTTTTGGACGTGTTGCTGCCAGCTCGGACCTGACGGAGAAGTTAGAGTAGCTCGAGCGGTTGCGATAGCACATGGAAGAGTACAGCCAGTAGATGCGCGCTGGAGGCAGCGGCGCTGCTCGTGGGGCACCGACGGCAGCATCTACTTCGCCGTCTCAACAAGGAGACCACGACGCCGCCGCCTCCAACGACGACGACAATGATTATCAGAATCCGTAGGGATTAAGGTTTTATGCATGTTTCTTTGTTTAGGTTACATTATTCTATTTCCGTAACATTTTATTGTACTCATACCATTATTTTCAATAAAATAATTTATTGATTGCTTCTAATTTTAGATTTCTAATAACAATTTCGTTAACAAGAAGTTTAATTTTATTTTAACTGTTAGTTGTGGCTAAACTATGCCAAAAAAATAAAAAATAAAAATCCTACTGGCGGATGTACCATCAGATTAATCCGACGTAATCACCAACCCAAGCTCGATAATCCATTGAAAATACCGATGGAAAATTCGTCGTTAAGAGATTTTTGGCGCCGTTTATATCGTCACCTACAGGATGACGGTAAATCCGACAGCAAGGTATTTAGCTATAGATTTATTTGATTAACCCGACGGTAAATTCAACGGTAACCAACATTTTTCTTGTAGTGAAAAACTACTACTTTAGAGTTGTTGGTAGTGAAAGATGTTGTGATACATGCTTCAAATGTTCATGATATGAAGAGTTCAAGTGTTATTTAGAAGATATTAGTTTACATTTTTAGAATGTTTTAATTTAATTTGATATATTTTGATTTTATTTATTTAATTACTAGATTGGACCTTATCTTTATAGGCTTTAGGGTTTTCTTTGTTTTAACCTAATAAGAAGTTATAAATACCTCCTTAGCTATTGTAGTTGTAATACAAAATGATTTACAGGTTTTGAAAACCCCTTTTTGGTTTCGTGATGAAACCATAGTGTCGACAATTGAGGTTGAGGAGTCCCTCTCTTGTTGCATTGGAGAATTGGGTAGAAGGTTGAGGAGTCCCTTTGATTCAATTCCCAAACTATGACATTGACAAGTTAGGTTGAGGAATCTCTTTCTTGTTGTGTCAAGAAATTGGATAGAAAGTAGAGTGATTCTCTTTGTATTCAATTTTAATTTATCCTTTTTATTTTTATTTCAATTTTAATGTATCTTTTTATTCAGTTTGAATCCTTATCTTTTTGTTTATCTTTTATTTCTTTATCATTTAGTATCAGAGTTCAAGTTTTAGATTAATTCTTATTTATCTATATCTGTTCTTCTTTTATCATAAAAAAAGGGTCCAATGTTTGCAATAAAAGATAAACAAAAAAATACGGATTCTTATTAAATTATTGACTAATCATTAATTGTACAAGTATTTAAATCATACCCAATATCCATTCAATTAGCACCCTAGGGTATTAGGTGTTCGAAATCAAAGTATAATAAATATATTGTTAATTACTATGACAGTCGCAAGTCAAAAGAAACTCTATTACTATGTTCATCTTGAAAATATCCTATTGACAAATATGCGGTAATTATAATCATTAGGAATTCTCAAAGTAAGTCTGTTCAATGGTCATATCTCTATATGCACCATATATATTTAATAAATGTGATCTATTAATCTTCATCCAATAAAGACCATTATATATATTTTGATCTTTTTGGATTATAATGTCCTTTTTTAATAATTTTATGACCAAGAACAATTTAGATTAAATTATAAAAGATTTATCTCTCAATATTATGATTACTATCACAATGATAAATTTCTAAATTTAATCATGGATCTTATTATATTAACATTTTAATATAATAATAATAATAACAAATTATTTGACACATGATTGATTGGATTGTCCTCGTACTACTTATTTTCAACATAAATAAATATTCTAAAACTTAAATTACATTATTGACAACTCAATAATTATGATCAAAATAAATAAATTGACCAAGTCAATTTTGCAATCTTTAATGTGAAACACTACTAGCCAATTTTACAACTCCGGATTTTGAGTTCCCCCGATCATCTGTCCCAACACTGAGGTTGTGTGCTATTCTTCTTATGGAAGGTTTGGACTTTGGAACATAACATTTAGAAAGAACAAAGGTTAGTCAAGGAACATCTTGAAAGATGTGAGTTACTATAGTTTGGTCGGCAAAAAAGGTTCAAACATTTACAAGGTTGGAGTACTTTACAATTACATATCCCTTAATTAAATAGATGTGCTTTCAACATTATTAGCTAATTAATTAAACAAAGCACTTTATTTGATGGCTTTTTCCGCTATCTATTTCCCTCATACTTTAATTAGTTTCATTCAAGCCGGGTGTCTTTCTCTCAATATATATCCTTCTATGGGATGGTTTTTGCCCTTTTGGCGTGCACCAACCTTTTATAAATGGCGCACACTTTTTATTAGTTAGTCCACCGGGATTTGGGGTAAAGGGTACGTAAACTATGTTTACTTGGACTTTGACGAAAAATAGTCAAATAATAATGGAGTTTCAGTGACCGATTTTTATTTCTAGTAAGCAACTTTAATTAATATATAATCCCATGTTAGCATTAGAGATGCTTCAACTCCTACTGTTCAAATGCCACACTTGTCCTACCACTTCGCGACCAAATTGTAAAACACAAGATATGATCATTTTTGCTTTTCGAATTATATATATATATTCATTCTTCGCTTTATATGGTCAATATATAGCTTCCAATTAAGTGTTGTCTCAGTAAGTCTAGAAAAAAAAGGAGAGAGAGAATCAAAAGAAGTAAATGGAGAACATAAAAATAAGAAGGTAGAATTTATTGGAATTCCTACATTGTTTGATAATATACGGTTATGACTTATGAAGTTATGATAGTCTTTATTGTACTGTTAATTATTCAGAAGTTGCTCCATGATTATATTTATAATTTTATATACAAAGAGAATTGAGTAGGGATGACAATATAATTTATATATATGTTGGTATACAATTCGTCTTTGTTCGATCAAGACGGATAATTATCCAATTCAGTACGGATTTTATTGGGACAGGATAAGGTTAAATTCTAAGTGTATCTATTTTTATCCGTTACGATATATATATATATATATATATATATATATATATATATATATATATATATATATATATATATATATCTTTAATATTATATGATTCTTATTTATAATTTAATTTATATTTAGATGATGTTCGTAATTTTATAAATTTTAAAATTTAATTTTGTATATTAGGTTTTAAAGATCATATAGGAATGGTTAGACGTGAGGCGAAATGTGTAGATAAATTATGATGTAGATTTTTACTATAGTAAGTTGTATAATAGGTCAGTTTTATACAAGAAAAAATAGGATGGGATGAAGTTAGATAGTGAAAAAAATTCGTCTCATTGCTATTCCTAGAATTGTGAGGGATTTGATACATGGTTTTTTAAAAAAGAATAAAATCCTAGTAAATAAATCTTAAAACTGAATTCTTAATTTTGATTTCCTTAAATGATACACTAATGCCTAAAATGAGAGAGAGAGAGAGATTTGGATGAAGTATCTAAAATATTAGAAGAGATACATAATTACATATTAGTGACAATAAAAATATTTAATAACAAAAAAATTAACTAAAAATAATCAGAATTTAATTATTTTATTTAACATTCATTAATTGTTATAATAATTAATAAATGTTAAATAAAAAAAATTCTAATTATTTTTTTGTCTTTCTAATATTATTGTAATGACAAATATATGATTTTGTCTTTTTATTTTCGTTGAGTGATAATTGGGTGTCTTTTATTTCATAAAAGTATTTATTTATGTTATACAATGATAAAGTACTAATAATTATACTACATGTATGTAACAGTCTAAATCACCCGCTAGCACGATATTGTCTGTTTTGGCACACAAGGCCTGAAGTCTCCCACACTCACTCGTCAAAACGCATCATGCTAGGGAGAGGTATCTACACCCTTATAAGGCATGCTTTGTTCCCCTCCTCAACCGATGTGGGACCTTACAATCCACCCCCCTAAGGGAGCCCATCCCCCTCGTTGGCACATCGATCCGGGCTCCGACTCTGATACCATCTGTAACAGCCCAGACCATCCGCTAGCACGATATTGTCCGCTTTGGCACACAAAGCCTCACGGTTTTGCCTTTGACGATAGGGATGATAGCCGAAGCCCCCCACACTCACTCGTCAAAACACGTCATGCTAGGGAGAGGTATCCACACCTTTATAGGGATATTGTAAGGTCCCACATCGGTTGGAGAGGGGAACGAAGCATGCCTTATAAAGGTGTGGATACATCTCCCTAGCATAACGCATTTTGACGAGTGAGTGTGGGGGTTTCGGCTATCATCCCTATCGTCAAAGATAAAACCATGAGGTCTTGTGTGCCAAAGCGGACAATATTGTGCTAGCGGGTGGTGATACACTTGTGATGATACAACCTCTTTTGCTTTCTAGACTAGGGACCTTGAATGGCACGGAGTGCCCACAAAGGAGGCTCAGGCAATAACTGCCGTCAAAACTAAAGTTTTGAAAAATTTACAAAAATCATCAATGCAGAGGGTTGAAATGATTCTAGAGTCCAACCAGTCAAAATTCAAAGCTGAAGTGCAGAGGTTACAGATGGTATCAGAGTCGGAGTCCGGATCGATGTGCCAGCGAGGGAGTTAGATTCTCTTAGGGTGGTGGATTGTAAGGTCCCATATAGGTTGGGGAAAGGAACGAAGCATGCCTTATAAGAGTGTGGATACCTCTCCCTAGCATGACGCGTTTTGACAAGTGAGTGTGGGGGGCTTAAGCTATCATCCATATCGTCAAAGGCAAAACCGTGAGGTATTGTGTGCTAAAGCGGACAATATCATGCTAGAGAGAGGTATCCACACCCTTATTTCCATAAATTCAGTAAAGATTATTAAAAATCATTGTTTCCTTAAATTGAGTTATTCAAAGGAAGTTTCTAAACCAAATCATGTAATTCCAAACCAAGTTTAAAATCCAAAACCAATCTCAATTTCATTCTAAGAAACCAATTCTTTCAACCTTTTCCAAAAACATCACAAAACGACGTCATTCCATCAAAGTCCCTTTTTCTTGTAAAGTCATTAAAACTCCTCAGAACAAATGGATTGTAAGGTCGTCTCACATTGGTTGGGGAGGGAAACGAAGCATGCCTTATAAGGGTGTGGATACCTCTCCCTAGCATGACGCGTTTTGACGAGTGAGTGTGGGGGACTTCAGCTATCATCCCTATCGTCAAAGACAAAACCGTGAGACTTTGTGTGCCAAAACGGACAATATCGTTCTAGCTGGTGGTCTGGTCTGTTACAGATGGTATCAGAGTTAGAGGCCGGATTGATGTGTCAGCAAGGGCGTTGGGCTCCCTTAGGGGAGTGGATTGTAAGGTCCTACATCGGTTGGGGAGGGAAACGAAGCATGCCTTATAAGGGTCTGGATACCTCTCCCTTGCATGACACGTTTTGATGAGTGAGTGTGGAGAGCTTCGACTATCATCCCTATCGTCAAAATGATCATCACTTGAATAAAATATATATTAAAATATAAAATATATATTAAAAATGAGTTAAATAATACATATATTTTATATACAATATATGATAATTAATTTTTTATAATATTTTTGAAGCAGTAAATTGTTCATTTTTCTTTTTAAAAAATTTATCACTTTCAATATAAATCTCATGTTAGTAGTACCTTCAGATATTTTTCTAAATTTGTAGAAGATAAAAATATTAGTCTTATCTCAACTTGGCATCTTTGGTTGGAACTTAGAAGGTTAATTTACAATATTTGTGTTATGATGGTGAACCTCTTCTACTATGTCATGGTCTGATCTTATACTCTTTATGAAAATATAAAAAAAAAAATTAAAAAGTCAGAGACCATACCTAAATATACAGTACATAAAAGTATTCTGTACATGAAGTCTATCTCAAGACATTATTATTATCCTAATCATCGAAAACATTTCTTTAACTCGTTTGAACTATATTTGATAGATATGGATCAGAGTACTAATAGAGTTCGATAATAAAAATTTAGGTGTTATATATAAAATGCTAAATTTAAATTTTATTGTTGTCAAAGCACAAAAAATTAAATAATTGTTTTTTCGGTTTAAATTTTATAACTAAAGGATTAAAATAAATTTAGTTTCTATAAACTATGAATTTTTGGCTTTTGCTTTTTGTGATTAGTTTATCTCGTTAACTATTAACATGATCTAATGTGGCAGATTAAATTTTGATATGATAAGTTAAAATATTGAGCTGAACAAAATTCTATGTCAATATTTAATTTAGGAAAAATCTAGAGGGTCAGCAACTTTGTTAAATTCTGACTAGCATATAACCAACAAAGAAAAATGAATTATTAGATGAAATCTCATACCAATCTCACACCATTAAAATCATTATTGATGACTATTTGATGGCTACAAATTACAAAAGTTGTTGCCCTAACATTATTCTTTAATTTATCATATTAATAATTGCATAGAACAGGATGATGGCATTGATGCGAAAATGGAAAGATAAAAGACTGAACTAGTCGCTGATTGATAATTATTATGGAAATTATAATGAAGATACACTTGCTTAACCACCTATCTAATATGGTCTTTTCAAATCATTAGAGAACTCGGTGAATTTTGTGGTGCTTGTGTATCACTTGGCTTATTATGACTGCCACTCAATTCACACCATTATAATTGGCTCTAATAAGTTGAACACCGAAAAGAACACCAAAGAAATCATCACATAAGTGTGGTTCTTAAAAACTGATGCACACCAAACGTTCAAACGTTTCAGTTATATAACTGTTAGGTCAAAAAGAACCCCCTCATTTTCCAAAAAAATGCCCTAAAAAAGGGGGAAAAAGCAGTCTAGCAAACATTTTAAATTCAGGTGCCATTTTTCTTTTTTAATCGATGACTTGATGTCAACATTCAAAATTGATTTCAATATGACAATATTACAAAATTGTTTTATTATTGTTGGCACTCAAAATCGATATTTCGATTCAGGTAATGTTGACTCTTTGAAAGTGGTTATAAGTATTGTGTCAATTTGAATAACTAGGTGAAACTAGTAAGAGAACTAGTGTGGCCTTTGAAATGAGTTTTTGGACATTGTGATAATATCTCGACAGTAATGTGTATTAAGCTAAAAATTCAGTCGAAGAGCCAGTCCAATGTGCAGACTTGAGCAAGAAGAGTCGAAATCGAAGATTGCCAACATTTGTTGGTGCTAGATAGTTTTCTCGACTTAGATGAGTTTCGACTATAGAGTTTTAAATACAGATTGTATCGATTTGAAGAGTCGGAACTAGTAACAGATGGAGATGTGAACAAATCGAAGTCGAAGAAAGATAGTGCAAGAGAGTCAATGTCGAAGGTTATCAAGGCTAGCAGGAGAGTCGAAGTCGAAGATTTCAGCATAAGCAGAGTCTAAGTCGAACTCGAAGTTGAGGATTTCAGCACGTGGTAAACAAGTTGAAAAGTAGTTACTGTTTTTTCTTGAACATTAAGGATTTTACTTGATCCTCAAGTTGAGTTAACTATTACTTGATCATCAAGTTAAAATGAAGAATATGGGACGAAAAGTAAGAAACAAGCTGCAGAGTGAACGTGGGGAGAACAACTGTCGAATCCTTCCTCTATAAATAGGAAGATTGAAGTCAAAATAAGCATCAATTCCAACCTACTCCAAAGCCAAATTAAAATTCTGCATAAATTTCCAGTCACACTAACACATAAAAAAATGAAGTGCTTGTGCATGTGAGTGTTGAATAGCATTACCATTTTCTTTCAAGTTCTTTATTTTTCTTTTTTATTTTCTTATTTTCTTTTGAATTTTATTTTCTTTTGTTATTTCTCTTGCTGTTATTTCATCATTTCTTTCGTTATTTTCATTCATTTTAAGTTTATTGTATCTTTTATTACATTTATTTTCATTATTTTTCCGTTATTTTCTTTAGTTTTAATTCACTCTGCAATACCATTTTGCAATACATCGATTTAATCGAGACACTAGATAACCGAATGAGATTATGATACAAGCTCGTTTCGACACTATCTGTCGAAGTTGACAAAAAACGAAAATGAAGTAAAGCGCCCACCATCATGAGATTTTGAAGAGAAATCAAGATGAAAAACCACCACATCTAACTCAAAACTTTAAAGTAGTAAATTAATGGGTCTTTTATCTTATAAACTCCTCAATCTTTCTTGCTTTCTTTGATGTGAGACTAATTTCATACCATCTTCAAACTTGACAACATTAACATCATTTTGAATTTTGATTGCATAGGCACCTACAGAAATTGAACATGAATTTACATTAATTTCAAGGTCATCCCAACTTCACAAAAAGCTAAGAAAACATATATTTAAAACTAGAAGTTATACGGAAATAGATCCTCTCCATTTTTTTTGTCATTGGAGAGAATAAAGTGTAATCTCCCACCTTTAATTTTACAAGTGGGACCAGCAATAAATGAGAGAGAGAATGTATTGAATGGTGAGATCTTCCACTGGATACCATCCAGTTTTTTTTCCACTGGAGAGGATCCACTCCCATACTGATCGTCTTTGAGATAAAAAGATATTACGGATAACATCCTTCTGTTTATAAGAGTATATATGGATCTTTTCTAAAATTTATGATATCTGACACTGGGTACTTTATATTTTATAAAATGTGACACTAACATCCTTTATAAACATGATACTTACCAACTCAGACACTCAATACCTTGTAAAAATGTGACATTAACACCCTCCCCCCTTCCTCTTTTAAACAAGGCATTCACCAACATAAAAGGGAGGTCAATGTAAAGGATGACAAGTCAAGAGGTGTAATTTGTGATATCATCTAAACCCTGGGGAGGTAAATATAGTTTAGCATTACAACAGCGAGTTGATGCCAATGTCCAAATTACAGGATAAATTTGAACAAAATGGCAATGGTATGAATACAGAAGCATAGAGAATAATATAAAGGTCGTTACCCTCTCGCTTTGAATGTTATAGGTACCATTATGTTTATGTATGAATGTTCTAGAAAAAGATTATCCACTTCATAACAGAGGAAACTAGGGTATTCAACAAGATTACTGAGGAGCAAATGAAAACAGCAAGGATACTTTCTCTTTACCTAAGGCACCATTGCAGCACACATCATAAAAGCAACAAGTATTCGTACAAATATTCATTTTTTGAAACTCATGATGAATGCTCGGGTGACTTAATTTACTGTAACATTTTTTGATAGCCAAAACTAATATTTTTATAGAGTATAATTCGATAATTTTTTAAAGACTAAAACTAATTGCTACCTTAAAATTTATTTCTATGCAAACGTTCACATATTCAAAATTTAGTGTCAAATTTAAATTCAATAAAATATTCTGAAATTCTACCAAAATTATCCTATAACTATCTAAATTTGTACTATAACAAACTAAAACTTTGTTTTTATGGTCTCTTAAAGTACTTTTCTAAGCCACCTAATTATTCTTTGTAATAGAACCATCGGAATTAAACTTAATAAAAGATTTTTGGAGGATCTAATTGATCTATTATTTAGCAAAGCATCCAATCTTTTTTCTCATTTGCGCTATCTTCTCATGTGCTGAATTAAATTCTTTAGCTAACTACACATCTAAATCATACATCTTATCTTCATCTAATGCATTGTTCCTCTAAAATATATGTTTATTACGATGATATTAAAGAAAGAATAGCATACTAGTAACACAATATAGGCCAAGAAACATTTTGATAATGTAATTGAGATGATAAATTCTTTAACTGCCAAAGAAGTAGGGGTTGATTAAAGAAAATACTTGAATTCAGTGAAGCGTCAATACTCTTCCAAATATTATGTGTGATTTTGTTGTCGCGAAAAGAAGTGGAGCAATACTATAAAAAAGAAACTATAAATAAAAGTAACCTCTTGAGTAATGTGTCTATTGACTTTAACCTCATTTGTCAAGAGGGTTTCATTAACAACTATCGTAGACATATATTAGTAGTTGAGTAAAATTATATAATAATATCTAATAAATACTTGTGAATGTTTTTTATAATAATGCGCATATTTCATTTACAGAATATATTTTTTTTCAAATTCTATATATCTTTTTTGTAAACGAGATAAAATCAAATAAAATCGTGATGTATCTCGTTTAGACGATAAACAAAATACATTCATAATTATTTCATTTATAGTATAAATAAGATAAATAATATTACATAAATTAATAAATATTTATCAAATTGAAATTATATATATTAATAAATAAAATATTTAATTTATTTATATAAAAAAATGAGTCATAAAATAAATATACAATAAATATTTTTAAAATTCTAAAAATTAGAAAATTAAAGATATATTTATAAAATAAATAAAAAAATTTGCTAATTTATGTCTTAATGGCATAAGTTAAAAATACCATAACAATATTTTATAAAAATTATTGAAAAATAAATATTTTTATATTTTTAATATATTAAATACATAAAAAATTATTATTATATTTTTAAAATACCCTTTTAGAGATATAATTAACTAAATTCAAAAATAAAATAAGAAAGAAAAAAAATTTATACGACAAATTAATATCGAGTCGGATATTGATTTTTAATTAATTATTTTATAATAACACAAAATTAAATATGAAAAATGTTTAAAAGTTAATAAAATTATTATTTTTAATTAACTAATTTTTTTAGTTTAATAATTTACCAGCATATTTTTAATCAATATTTTAAAATATTTTTCATTGAATCAAACCCTTTAGCGAGTAAAGAGACTTCAAAAACAAGAGCGCGTTGAGTTGAGGCTCGCTACCACTGACGAAATCGAGCTCACATCACAACAATGGAAGTTCCGAAGGATCAAATCGCCACTCTCCTCGACTATGGCCTCCATAACTCTGCTCAGATGCTTGTAAAATTTCTTTCCCGTCGTCCTCCCCCCCCCCCCCCTTTTAATTATCAAATACGCGTTAGAAATTTGCATATAAAAGTGGTTGCTTTTTTCATATTTTGATTTCTGTTTCGACGTTGTAATCCGAAGTTGGTGTTTTGAACAGAGTTGTTTTCTTGTTTCTTCACCCGCTGCAAATACTGAATCCGCCCCCCACCTCAAAGCTGAGAGCTTGGTCTCTGCAAATTTCAAGTTTTCTAATTTTTTTTCTCTCCATATAGTTATTAAGTTTTCAATCTTCTAAAACGTTTATTGAAGTTGTTTACTTGCTTGCTTATCCATTTTTCAGGTGCTACTTGGGGATTCATTCTTCCGTGAGAGGGAGTATCGTAGAGCTATTGTAAGAGACGCTTTCCTATATATATCTTTCTCCGTTTTTTGTGTGTGGCTAGATGTTGGAAGTTGAAACCATTTCTTGTTGATTGTTTCTATTCAAAGCATTTTAGAAATGGAGGGAAGTTGTGAACTCATAATCTATTATGTTGATGAACAGCATAGCTACAAGCAAGCTTTGCAATACAACAAGATGGTTCCCAAACAGAACGTGCAACTATCCCGGAGTTCAATACCATCAAACAGGTCGCCGTCTCCAAATTCTTGCAATGCATCAGGAATCAACGAGAATGAGGTGAGGCAGAGTGCAAAAACCAAACCCATGCATGTTGATTTTGCTTTTGACTTTTGAATGTAGATTATTTATGGAGTTTTATTTTCAATATTTTCAACAGGTGAAATTCAAAATTGCATCTTGCCACTGTTTCCTGAATGAGAACAAAGCAGCTCTAGTTGAGGTTTGTTTGTTCTCTACCTTTCTACAAACTTTGTGTATGAGTTGCTCACTAAAAAATCCTGTTTGAGGTGAAGGAATGCCTGTTCTAAATTTATGGAGGGATTTACTACGTAGATAATGTCCGTTAAATTACTATACTACTTTGTATATTTTGTCGTCTCTGAATGTGGCATTTTTCATTCAGAAACAAGGCATATGAAATTCTGCATTAGATAATAGTTTGTTTTCAATTTTTTTTGAATCCTTATTATGGGCTTTGTCACACATTACAGATGGAAGGAATTCCGTGCAAAGCTAGAAATCTGCCAATGAATTTGTTATTAGGGAAGCTTTATCGAGTATCTAGACATAGTAGAGCTGCTGTTGCTATTTACAAAGAATGTCTAAGGTCTGTAAATTAAGTTCCATACAGAATGAATGGGACGAGGTTTGTGTGTTCTCTTAAAGCTCATGTATCATTTGCATTTCGAATCTCCTTTGTATTTTGTGTTTTAACGTGAAGTAAGCTAGTGATTGAAAGCATTTGTGATATTGTAGCATTTCCTACTTTTTTAAAATTTTTGCTTCCTCTATGAGCATTTTCATCTTTTATATGATGTATAATTAATTCACTACTGCATATTAGATTGATCTTCTTTGTTATTGTCCTTTTGACAGACATTGCCCTTATATGCTTGAGGCTATTACAGCTTTGTCAGAATTGGGATCTTCTGCGAAGGACATCATTTCATTGTTTCCTCAGGTTTGTTTATGAAAGAAGAAAGTTCATGTAGCTTAAGCTAAATACAGATTAGCACTTGACCATATTGTTTTTATATTTATTTTGTGGTAAAGAGATGGGAAAACTGCTAATCTAAATTTGAGCAATATCCTATGTATTCCAGTAAGTGCTCTTTGATTGTTAATTTTATGTCATGGTGACCTTTATAGATTCTTATTTTTGTGCATCTAAGAATGAGTTACTTGGAGCTAACTACTCTCATTTGACTACCTTAACTAGCACGATGACATTTCTTCTGTATGTTTACTTGTAGCAGATTTATTGATTAAGTAATACTATATGTTGTTTTACCATATGAAATTATGGCATTAAACTTACAGCTTCCTTGCTGGTAGACAAAGCTGATTTGGAATTATCTTTCATTCCACAGCATAACTTGTATCTATGCGCTTCATATTCATCTAGAGTTTGCTCCCTTGGTTGGATCCTGTCCAATTTTTTCGGTTGCTAGACCCATTGTTAAAAAAGCCTACTTTCTTATGATTACGAGATTTATTCGAATATGAAATCCAATCCGCTGATCCAACTTGATTGTTATTCATTGTTGTTACCATATACCTTATGGTCTCTTTTAAAATATGAAAAGATGTTGGTCGATCTATAAAATTTCATTTTATTTACAATTTGAGAACCTTCAAATATTATGATTAATTTGGAAACATTTTTCAGAATCTTAATAGAAGTGGAAGAATGCCATTTCATTTTATTTACAATTTGAGAACCTTCAAATATTATGATTAATTTGGAAACATTTTTCAGAATCTTAATAGAAGTGGAAGAATGCCATTTGATCATATTGACTCAACTCGTTGGCTTCAAGTAAGTTGAACAATGTAGCTCAAATCCTTATTTGGTACTGCACTTCAAAGTTCTTGCTGCCATGTAACAGTATATAGGGATTCCGTTTTATTATAAGCCTCTAAATTTAATAAAAGGAGTTCTTGTTGACTAACGAGATGAATGCTAGTGAGTCTAGACCAAATTAAATTTGTTTTCTTCTCTATTCATTCTTGCAGCGGTATGTTGAAGCTCAGTGTTGCATGGCTTCAAATGATTACAAAGGTGTGCTATTTTATTTTATCCTTTTATGAAATTTTGATTCATGCTTCCATGTTGGAGCTGAAGGGTCTCATGTTTCACAATATAAACTTTGGCCCAGTTTATGTAACCCAAAATAATAAACTTGTGTCTATACTGTTTTCTTGTATAGAAACTCAATGCAATGGCTTTTATGTTTTCTTGTCTTGATCAAACCTGTTATACAAAAGGGAAAATTCATATATGTTTATAGTTTAGTTCTCGGCTTTTACATGTGATTTCTGTCTCATGCTTGCAGTTTTACTTTGTTCCCAATGTTGCAGGTGGCTTGGAAATCTTTGCAGATCTTTTACAGCGTTTCCCAAATAATACACACTTACTGCTTGAGATGGCAAAGGTTAGATTTGCTGCATTCTATAGCCTTTCTACCCTGCAGATTATGCATCTTTTTTCACTTTTTTACTTTTTAGATTCTACTTTTTGGAAAGAGTGGCTTTCCAAAATGACCTGTAAAGACAGTCCTTCCTTTAATAACTTGACAAAAAGAAAAAAAAGGCCACTGTGGTGCACAAGCATCTAACATTGTCTAGAAAAAGGCCACACCCAAAGGGTGTACAGCCTAACCATTACTCCAAGGCTCTCCTTCCCTTCCTTAACTTAATTTTATGTAATTTATACTTGAATTGATCACTTGACATGTAAATTCTAATGTATATTGTATATGAAGGTTGAAGCTATTATTGGAAAGAATGAAGAGGCCATTTTGAATTTTGAGAAGGTGAATATCGAATTGTAGTTTATGATCCTGATTTAACACCACTGATTTTTTCCTTGCTTCCCAACCTCCTTATTACATGCATTTTCTAGCTGTAATTATTAATTTATATTGACTATTTTGTGATCACAGGCCCGCTCAATTGATCCATACATCGTAACATACATGGATGAGTATGCAATGCTTCTAAAGCTAAGGTCTGATTATTCAAAGTTGAACAAGTTAGTACATGATTTATTGAATATTGATCCTGCAAGACCAGAGGTTTTTGTAGCTCTATCTGTTTTATGGGAAAGGAAAGATGAGAAAAAAGCTTTATCATATGCTGAGCAGGTGAGTAGTTCTTTCCAAGTGCGGAGGACTGAATTTATCTATTACAATATTGCTTACAATTCACTGATTTTTTGTAATCAGAGTATTCGGATTGATGAGAGGCACATAACAGGGTATATAATGAAGGTACTAAAATGGTTGTGCATTAGAGCAGTTGGGGATCTATTGACCTTATCTACGCTTGTAGAACTTAATTACATCAATTTTACCAATTTGAGTTAACACACTGAGTTTATGCAGGGGAATCTATTATTAACAATGAAACGGGCAGAAGCAGCTGTGTCTGCCTTCCGGGGAGCTCAAGAATTAAGACCTGATATTCGCTCATATCAAGGTTTATTTTATAATCTGAAATATTAAAAGTTGCATGATGCATTTCTTGCCTGCAATGAGACTGCAAAGTGCCAATTATGGAAATACAAACTTTACATGCTTTGACTTGATTTCTAGGTTTGGTTCACACATATTTGGCTCTGTCTAAAATCAAAGAGGCTTTATATGCTTCCAGAGAAGCAATGAAAGCAATGCCTCAATCGGCAAAGGCTTTAAAGTTAGTAGGCGATGTGCATGCCAGTAACACTGGTGGCAGAGAAAAGGTAAGTTATCAGCTCTTTTAATTTAAAGTCTCTGGATACTACTATATCAATATCTTTGTGACATTTAATGTGATATAGGCAAAAAAGTTCTACGAGTCTGCTTTAAGGCTGGAACCTGGTTACCTTGGAGCTGCACTAGCATTGGCTGAACTCCATGTTATTGAGGGCCGGAATGGAGATGCCGTATCTCTGCTTGAGCGATACCTTAAAGACTGGGCAGATGACTCTCTTCACGTGAAACTGGCTCAAGTTTTTGCTGCCACTAATATGCTGCAGGAGGCGTTGTCACATTATCAGGCTGCATTAAGGTTTGTTTCGTCCTAAATGCATAGGTCAATATGTAAATTCTGCATTTTATTTCTTGATTTTTCTTTTTAGATGGCGCTTTAATGTTGTAACAACGGTGGGATAACTGGGAGAAGTGTGCTGTGATTTTTCTTAATGATATATGGATTTGGATTGTGATGTTCCTTGATACATAAATTTGGCATTTTAACAAACTCTTCCTCCCCATACTTAACATTGCAGGTTCCCTATAGTTGACAATTGATGCTATGACGCTATTTTCGGATATTCATAATGATTGATTGTGATGCATGCCTTTTTCATCATGATTAAATTTGATTAAATTGTTCTTCTTACCTTCACATATTTGGCAGGTTAAACCCTCAGAACGAAGCAGCAAAACGAGGTTTAGAGCGTTTAGAGAAGCAGATGAAGGTTTTCTTTTTATTATTATTATGATAAAAGAACTATGTGTAAATAGTCTCACTAATCACTATTAACATGATATATAATAGGACACAGTGGTTTTGTTTGGTCCATGTAACTGATTCTATTTAGTGAGATAAGACTTTGTTGTTGTTGATTCTTTTGTTCATTATATATCTCTACTAATTACACACAGCTTTGAAAATCATTCCTGCTGCGTTGTGTTAGTTTTTATATCTGAAATAGATGCATGTTCTAGTCTAGAATTATATCAATCTAAAGATATTTTAAGGGTCTGAATGAAGTTAAAATTTGTAATTCTGCATCCTTTTATAGGGAGTAGATCCGGATGCACCAGAAGATGATGAAGACAATGATGTCGAAGATGCAGATGGAGATCAAGATGATGCTGAACTTCTGTGAGGACCAGTGTCCAAAGGAAGTCAATTATGGTGAGAAAAAGTAACCCTTGGAAATATAGTTTAGGAAAATTTCCGTTAGTTTAATGTAGAGAGTTGCATGAACCAAGTCTTTGCTGGAGCAAGGGTTTCACATCAGAACACACAGCATGCATACACTCTAAATTATGTGGTGCAATTTTATGTCCAGAGCCAGTGGAAGGGATTGTTGACTGCCAATGATGTCTCTGATGGAAGCTTATTGTGTTATACCTCATTGTAAAATCATTTCTGACCCGCAGTATTCTGTATCTAAATTGTTTTATTCACAAATCATAGTGAGAGTAACATCTTTATTCATCTAACTTTATGCGCACGGGAAATTTTCTTTGGTGCCATTATTGTCTCCTCTCCTCTATACTCTGAATTTGATTTCGATTAACTCTTACTATTAAATTAACACTTCAATCTTATTTTTTAATGTTTTTAGCCGAATAAAAAAAATGGAATATAATCCATCAAAATTAAATTCTCTCTTCAACGTGGTTATCAATGACTTGTTTAATTTTTCCGATTAACTTTTTTCTCCACCTTCTAAAAGTTAAATATTCCTAATAATGATTAAAAGTAAATAAAATACCCAGAAATAAAAGAAGAGACGATACATGCAAGTTCTCCATGATATTTTTCCTACGGCTCAAGTGTTAACAAAAATTTATTCCTATAAAGGACTGTGGAAGATGAATTCACCAAGTCAAACATGTACAAATAGAATCTTAGGAGCCGAATTCTAATTCTTCCATTAACTGCGCCTTTGCTGGGGCTCAAGTCTTGAAGATGCATACCTTTATACACTGTCCATCAAAACAATTTTGAAGATGTACCTTTCCTGAAATTCTTACCAAAATTAAACACCAAATTACCTTTTCACTACACATGGAAAGGTTTCCTGGGAGTCGGTGCTCGATTTTCCATTGATTGCAGTCTCTGCTTGAGATGAAAAACTTCAACCTGTGTAGCGAAGCAAGGTGGTGACATGTTTGAACAAGACCAAGGAAGAATGATGAAATATTTTAAAGCATAATGGCACTGGGAACTTCAGTACCATCAGCAGCTTAACTCCCTAAATTATACTTTCTCCACTCATTTTTATCTGTTATTGTAACATTTTGCATCCAGATATGCTAATTTGATGTACCAAAAAGAGATGGTAACAGATGAAAAAGAAAGAGATGGAATATTTCTGAAAACAGAATAACAAGTTTATCAAATGAAAGTGGTAGTGCTAATCAGTTGCAAGGATGTACCTGTAATTGGAATGCCCTGGCTCTTTCTCCTTGAAGAACTCCTCTTGTTGAGTGCAACTCCTAATAAAAATAAATAATAAAACAAAATAAAAATTCAAAAAATAAAAGACAGTTGCATACAGCACTTCCATCAAATAAAGCTCCATATAATATACCTTCTGTGTATCATCTAAAACAGCTTTGAGGAAAGCTACATCATGCTCAAGCCTTACATTATCAGAGTGAACAATGTTGGAGAGGCTATTAGCCTCTTCATGGGCTAACTCTACACTAGCCAGCTTCTCTCTCAGTAATTCCATCTCCTTCAGTGTATCAGATAATTTCTTATCCATCTCCTGCCGGCTTTTGAGAGCTGATGCTAAACTTTTATCAATAGCTTCTTTGCTCGCCAATGCAGCTGCTAATTGTCCCTCTAGAATACCGTTTTTCCTTATTAAGGTGGCCACTTTAGCTTCGTAATAATTATAGATGTTTGGAGGAGTGCACAGCGATCCGGATTTGCTGTTTTCAGTGACCGACACATCATCACTTTCTAAGATAAGGTTCCCAAAGATTTGATTCGGTTGATTTGAACTTCCAGATACCATCACATGTTCATCCATATTGACCTTCATGCCACTTATCTGATTTCCATGGTCATTTTGATTTTTCCTGTGTTCTGCTGCCTTAAGTGTATAACAAAATTGAAATTGAAATAGTTATTATACAAGCCACATTATACAAGCTAAAATATTCTCTAAGTCAAAATATCTTTTCACCTGAGGGAATGGACTTTCATCTTCAGAATTCTTGTCAATCCTAACATCTGCATTGTATTCTTCGTCATGATCGAATTGCCTGCGAAGGGAAATGTTGGTTGGGATAGAATTTGAATCTTGTACAAGCAAGGATTCTGAAAGGGATTTCCTTCCAGAACCATGTTCAATTGCAGATGCCAGATTTTGTCGAGAAACAGAATCAATCAGAAGATGAGAAGGATCATTCTTATGCTGCGAGGCCAATCCGGTGGATGATGAACGCTTTCCCGGTAGTATAGAACCTGGACCTTTAGCAGGAACAGATCGTTTTGCCAGGGTTGCTTCATTCTTTTCTGTTATCAGCACTTCCACCTGTCGTAATCATGGAGAAGTTAGTTGAATCACAATTAACTTGACAGTAAACATTCGTATTTTTGTCATACCTGATTTGATGGCTCTTTTTTGGATCCTCCAAATGCAACAAGAAAATCCTTTTCCTTATGCTGCACGAGTACCAGGCTAAAACCCTGATAATGTAACATATATCATAAACACTCTTTCATATTTAATCACTATATCTCAGGATATGCACTATATTCCACCACATTGAAACAAATTTGTTATAGTCACAAATAGCTAAATTTAACAAATTAAGCAAAACCACAGTTAAATCATTATAGTCAAATAATAAAAAAAAGTAAATTTAAACTCAAAGGTTATGGTTGAAAATCATGGATGTTTTTCCTATCTATACATAGTTACCAGTGATCAATGTACTCATACAAATAAATAATTTAAAAATTATACAGAGAAATATGACTGTGACAAGAAAAAAGAAAGCTCACCTTATTGATAGTGATAGAAGATGGCGGTGATGCAATTGCCACAGACCATTCAGATTTTATAACATCATATATCAGAGTCTCACCATGTCCTACAAAATATAAAGGGAAAATAGAAATTTGACGTGAAGTAGAATAAGAGAATTTTCTACAGCAAATATAAAGCAGGAAAAGTAGTATGAGCAATGAAGTAAAACTAATTGCAGAAAGCAAATATGCTGTGATATCTAAATCTACTCAGAATGCAGTGATATATAAATCAACTGAGAATGCTTACTTCCCAGAGTGACCTAAAAGATTAAAACTTACGTTTCTTCCTGCTTCCACCCCCTGTGATATACCATTTACTGCCACAAAGAACGCCACAGCAACCAGCTCTAGGTGTTGGATGGAAACCACGTATCTTTATTCTTGACCATGCCATCTGAGGGAAGAACATATACTTTCATCAAACTGTATGAATATTATAAACATCCCAGGAATCAGGAAGTTCGGCTGCATAATAATGCCATATAGAAAGCTCACGTACTGTTTCGAAGTCAAGTGAATATAAGTCATTCAATGTCCTGGATTTTGATGTTCCTCCAAATACCAAAAGATTTTTTCCATCATGAAGAGCTGCAACATGGTTGAATCTTGGAGAAGGTGCTGTTCCCCTGCAAGTAGTCACATTAGTCTAAATTTTCTTTTCAAACTGCATTGTTACCAGAAGAAACTCATTATGAAGCCTAAACACACTTACGTGCAATGAAGTGGAAGCCATGTCAAGGACTTGAGATCAAACATATGTAGATCATTCAGTTTCCTCCTTTTTGTATCTTCTCCTCCAAACAATATTAAGGCACCGCTTGCCCTGACAACAGTGTGGCCACTGCGAGCACACTGCAAAAAGTTGAATTAATCAGTACTTCACTACTTCCTAGAGATATTTCAGTGTAAGAAAAATTATTTTTACATACTTTCATTAAATTTTATTTCTAAACTTTAATTTGAAATTGTTTAATCTCATGTTTTCCCATACAATTTTGTGTAAACCTGATAATTAAACAAAGGCATTCCTTCCACTAAGTTGCAAGTCAAAATTAGAATGATTTTCATAACAGATTTAATTGATACAGATGTATTATCACGATTCATTATGTGATAATGTGATGAGCAAGATTTTTAGATTGTAATTTGGTAGCAAGACCAAACAATGACCAAGTGTAACTTTCTACCGGTATGTCTCCCTTTGCTTCCATGAGCGACCAGCACTCCGTCTCGGTATCAAATGCCCATACTACAAAAAGTAAAAGAATAATCGGAAAAATTCCACAACATGAACCAGTTGAAAGGTATACAAGTTGAAAGGATATGCTGTACCGGAAATTTTGTCACTTCCAGGGTCAGTTTTCCCTCCAATGAGGAGTGCCTTTTTCCCCCAAGAAACCTGATCAAATTATCATCAACCACAAAAAAGGTGAGAGAATAACCAAATCATTGTCAATCATTTTTAAAAGACTTAAAAGTGAAGCATTAATATAAAAACAAAGTGAAGCTCAACCAGAAAATCATATAGCAGTAATAACAGGTTAGAAGTAAAATACCAAACTATGACCCTTGCATGCTGGAATCTTCAGTGGGAGACTACTTGGTGACAAGTAGAGCTTTGATGATGCTGTTGTCCATGAAAATCTATCAAAATTTAGCACCTGAAAATAAAATGAACTTTGCACGATGAACTAACCAATAATTGATTTATGCCACCACTGATCCAGCCCATTTCCAAAACAAGAAAAAAGTTCCCGTACCTGCACATCATCTAATAATCCGCTTCCAGATTCACCACCAACCACTATCATCTTATTCTCAATCACAGCTGCCGCATGCTATTCACAAGAAAACGAACATTTCAGTTGTTTGCTAAAAAATAGAAATCATAAAAGTGAAACAAGAAACAAAATTACATACATAAGATCTAGGAGTGGGCTTATCCCCTGCAATTGACAACACCATCCAGTTCTCTGAACTGGCTGATGTACAAGTACTCATCTCGGGTGCAGCAGATGGCGAAAACTCAGTTTCCTCAGCATGACCAAGTGTCCCTGCAACCCCATCACCCTGAAAAGAAGCTGACAACTTTAAGGCGTGTTTGGCAACACATTATTTCAGGAAAACAACCGTTTTTTCTTCAAATATCGTTTCAAAAGCTTTTGACTATTTTAAAAACCTAAAATAAGCTACCCCACTTCAAACATAATCCATAGTGGCCACATTCACTTCCTCAAACTCAATCCTACACAAGAAATGAAACTGAGAAACCTACATTGGAGTTTCCATTTCTCTTGGGGTGTCTTATGGGACTTCTAGTTCCCTGGGGAGTATCAGAAAGCTGCACCTTCAATCTGCTGAAAAGAACACCCACATATCGCAAACCTCAAAATCAGAAAGGACTAGTTGTTCCCTTCAATGGAATGCAACGGAAAAAAGATCATACTTTAGAAGGGGAAAAAACAAAGAATGAATATTCACCTGCCAAGTTTCATGCGCCTGCGAGAGAACCCAAACATCTTCAAAGCTCAAAGCACGGATGAGGAACCAGGCACCTGAACACTGAGTGAATCAGAAACACAAAATGAAGAACAAACCCTAAGGGGGGAAAATCCACAAATGGGGTAATCACATTATCCTGAGTGTCAGAGAGTAAAAGCCAAAAGGAACCAAGCTTGTTCCTTTACACTTTCCCATAAAACAAGTACTATTCAGCTTGCAGAATTAGAGTCAACCCTCAACTTTTTTAGTTATTATTGCTAAGAAAGAACAATAAATTTATTAGTTATTACTGATAAGAAAGCTCACCGAAGTCCAAAGATAAGAATAAGAGTAAAACCAGAAACAGCTCTTTGATTTCGGAAAAGAGAAGAGGGAAACTCCAAAATGGTTCAGAAAATGATGTCCTGTTAGTAATATGGAAACTCCAACCGAAATAAAATCAAACAAAAACCGAGCTATATGGCGTAACAGGAAATGGAAGTGGTAAAGTAAAAAGGGCAGAGAAAAAACAAAAACATAACAGAGAAGGCATGAGTAGGACACAGGATATAATGCGCATGTTAGCAAGCAACACTTTGGAGCAACTTCTTGTCTTTTTGGGAGTGTGTTGAGGTCATTGTATCGTACCGTAGGATCTGCTATTTGGTACGGTGGTCGATTCTAGGATGCGTAAACACTAGAAATGACCGTTGGTTTGAATGAAGTAATAATGGATGCACAAAGATGAGTGGTGAAGTGCTTAATCATTAAATCTGGTTTTCTCTATGATTGAACTCTCGTCGTGGGTGGTTCAAATTTCAAAATGTTAAAATAAATAGTGAGGTTAATTTACCTATAAATATAATAATAAAATTCTATCATTTAACCAATAAACGTTGCTATAACTTAATTTAACTTTAACTTTATATGCCACTATTTTTAATAATCTTTTCACTTAATGCGCGACTATATGTAACTGTCTTTTTTATACAGATTTTGTTTTTTTCAAATTTTTTTAACATTTTTTACGTACTCTTTTTTTTCGGTGTTTTCTGCATTTTCTTCTTTCTTTGTATTCTCTTCATTCTTTACATTTTCTTCGTTTACGATCAATACCTTTGATCTGATTTGAAATTTTGAATCAAAATTTTTTAAATCAAGCTGTAAAATCAAATTTTAACAAATATTTCGTTTTCGAAGACAATGAATGATACAAATTCACATTGTCCGTTGAAATAAGGCAAATTAGATTATTGTTTTGAAACGAATTAAGTGAATGAGGTTTGGTTCGAACATTGTTAATGTAGTTCGTTAGTAATTGATACTAGTGTAGTTGTTTTGTCTATGAGTTGAATAATTTCGTTTTTCTTTATAAAAATCAGTGTTCATGATTGAAGGTTTGAATTTGAATAGAATGTTGGAGTTTTGAATTGTTTTTCGATAAATCTATTTATGTTACATTTAATGGTAGTTTCGGTGCACTTTAAAACACAATTTGGTGTAATATAGAATTGTTTTTCAGTGTCGTGCTTATAAGTTTTTGGTATTTTTTGTGTCCGTTTATCCAAAGGTTGGATAACTTTTAACACACTTGAAGAAGAAGTTGCTGATTTTTCTTCTCTTTCTCATTTTTCTCATTTTTCTCTTTCATTATCATTATTGTCATCGTTGTCTTCTTTTTTATGTATAATAGTTTAAATTAAGAATGCACCGAAATTTCTTAATGATGACGACACACAAACAAACTCAGTTTAAAACAAGTTCATACTATAAGTACACCTTATTTAAATCTAAAATAGACCGCAATTACTTAATCATGACGACACAAACAAACTCAATTCAAAATAAGTACATACCAAAAGTTTACCTTATTTATATCCAAAATGTACCAAAATTACTTAATGATAACTGAGAGCTCCTCTTCTTCCTTCTTCATCTTCATCATCATCATCATCATTATCATCTTTTTCTTTTCTTATTCATTTTTTTCTTATTTTATCTTCTCATTTACTCCTTTAATAAGAATAAAAAAATTAAATAAAGAAGAAAATGAACTTATAATGATGCAAAATTACTAGGAAGAAGATGAGGAAAAAAAAAGTTAACAACAATAAAAGAACGACGACGATGAGAAGGAAACACACAAAGAAAAAGAGGAAATGCGAAGAAGAAGAAGGAACCCAAAAAAGGAGGAGAAACGCAAAAAATAAGAAGAAAGAGAGGAATACAGGAACTGTTTCATGTAATTTAAGTGTGTATTCACGTTTCATTAATGAAATTGATTTTAATAAATTTAGACCAACTTGATTAAATTTAATTACCAAAAAAATTTAAATGTGTAATATAAGTATATAACTGTAAATATAAAAAGATTGAAAGACAATAATATTCAATCGTCATAAAGCAAGTTGCATTGTATATTTGTCCCTTTTTTTTATTTGTAAATCATAGTATATACATGGTTTTTATATTTAATTTATACATAATTAGAATGAGACTAGTGTAATATATAGGGTGGTAAATTAATAATAGTATATAATATATTTTAATAAGTATTATATTATTTAAAAATTAATTAAAATACATACAAAACAATATTAAATTTAATGTTTTTTTATTTAAAATATTTTGTAATATAAAATTTTTTGATATTGAAATTGTATAAAGTTGCATCTTTATTTGTTGTTTTTATTTTTGTATTTATTATAATTGACAGACTTAGTCTTTTTTATATGGTGTTTGTACTCTTTTTTTGTTTTTGATTGTTGTTGAAATTATTTCTTTCTTCTTTCTGTCATATATTCTTGTAGAGGCATGATGTTTCTGAACGGTCGACTTGTCTACATTTTCTAATCTATTGTCCTTTTGTTATTCCATATATGTATATATGTTTTTCATCTGAAAATGTGTCTTAAATTCGGTTACTTTTTTTTTCCTTGATCTCTTAATTTGTATGTTATCATCTAGGTCTGATGACATTAGTGTCGGTAAAGTTGGTTCCTATAATCAATAAAGAATATAAATGAGCAATAAAGATGATATTTTGGAAAAAATAAAATTTTGTTGTATTACCTATTTTATTTGTTGTAATAGTAATTGAGTTTTAGTACTTTTTGTCGAAACAAATGCCTTGGTAATGTATGGTTGAGAGGATAGTTAAAATCATTTACTTTGACTTCAAATATAAATATGAGGTTGTATAAATTTTTCAATTGAGATGATGGAATGTAATTAGATTTAAAGTAGTTGTACCCAATAAATTTTTTTTCTTCTATATCAAACAGTACAAAAATTGTTGTGGCACTTTGATCTAAAATCTTTAATTTAATTTTTAATCTAGAATAATTATTGAACTAGTAATTTATAGGGTTAAGTACGATTTTGGTCCTTAAGGTAGTGATTGAAATTTTTTCTTTCCCGGCCTTTTTTTACCTACAAAATAGTCCTAAAGGTTTAACTTAGTTTTAAAATCGTCTTTCAGACGAAAATACCCTTCTCCCTTCTTCCCCAAAATCAACCAGAACCAGAACCAAAGTCTGAATCAGAAGCTGAAGCAAAAGCAACAATGAAACAACAACAACCAGACACAGAAGAAGAACAACAACAATGGATCATGTATACAGTTAACCATTTTTAAATAATTCCAGCAGCAGTTATAGCAAATCAACAATTTCAATTCAATTCAAACCAAACATTTTTTAGCATTCTCAGAACCTAATAACCTAAGCTAATTCTATCATACCCATATAAAATCCACTAATAAAAAATCCAAATCCAGCTAAACTAATCCATAATCAAATCAAGAAATTAAGACTAACCAAAAACAGAAATTAAAAACAAAATGATAACCTGAATTATGAAAATAGAAAACAAAAAAGAGGGGACAGGAGAGGCAGTGGTGTCATAGCAACAGTGACAGAAAAGCAGGAATAGTGCAACAGCTAGTGGAGCACCGGTGGTCTGGGCATGACGGGAAAGGGTTGGAGCTGCCGTCAGTTCTAGTTTTTTGGTGGCTCTGGTTCCTTCTGCAACAGAGATTGAGGGAGGCAGGGGCGAGATGGCGCGAACGGTGCTGGGTGGAGATGGTGGTTTGCGGAGGTGAATGAAAAAGAAGGAAGAACCGCGATGTTGAAGCAGGGGAGGCTCACTGGCAGTGAGCTCTGGTTCGAGACAGGGAAGGAGAGAAAGAGGAGAGAGGGTCGTGGTGGCTCTAGGGTTAGCACGAAGGGGAGAGGAGTAGCGGCGGCAAGACGTAGCGGCGGTGGCCCTTCCCCTTCTCTTCACCTTCTTTTTCCTTGAACCAAACCCCCTAGCGTAATTCCCTTCCCCCTCTTCTTAATTCGTTTTCTTTTTTTTTGTGATGGATATTTTCGGAATAAAAATTAAAAATTTGGTAAAAAGGACTATTTTAAAATTAAGTTAAATCTTCTAGACCATTTTGTAGGCAAAAAAATAAAAAGATTGAAGACGAAAAAAATTTTCAACCTCTATCTTAGGGACTAAAATCGTACTTAACTTAAATTATAATTTGATAGAATTTTTTTATGATAAGTATGATTTGATAGAATTTGATGAATTTTTTTTATAATTTGAATCTGTAGTAATTTTTTATGTTGTAGCACAAAAACTTTATTTTTTGTATATTTGTGAGTTTTTTTTTACATCTACTTATTCTTCTTTTTCACGGTACATATAGTTTTTCAAAAATATCTATAATAGTAAGAATAAAAGTTTTTAGAATATTTATTGTGTGTTTATATATAATATATTGAATAAGTTATTTTTAATAAGAATAATTTAAATAGTATAAGAGAAAAATACATGTTAATAATTTTTTATGTTGTAGCACAAAAATTGTATTTTTTTATATTTTTATGGATTTTTTTTATATTTACTTATTCTTCTTCTCCTAGTGTATATAGTTTTTTAATAACATCTATAATAGTAAGAATATAAATTTTTAGGATATTTTGTGTATATATATATATATTAATATTTTTTAATTCACTCTATCAGATAATGTCTCAAGTGATACAAACTCAAAATAATGTTGAAAAATGATAAAAATTAATTCTTTGATTTAAATTGTATATTGAAATAAGTATAATTATAAGAATTTTAAAATATAATTATATGTAAAGTATAATAAAATAATAAAAAAAGTATAAATAATAAAAGTAAGAAGAGTATTTTTTTTAGTAAATTTGTTTTAAAAATATAATAAATATTTTTATTTTGCACCTAATCATCTAATAGAATTATTTTTAAGTAAATAGGCTCCTCTTCATTTATTGATGTAAATATTTTTTCTTAGGCGAACCATAAATTATGAAGTGAAATAATAATGGTAAGAGTCTTATATATGTATGATATATAAGTATATCAAATAGTATGAATTTTGAATAGTTTATAACTTAAAATTTATTAATGATAATATTATTATCACATTTATAATGTAGATGTTTATTATATTTAATTAATACTTTATATTTCTACTAAATAATAATATGTAATAAATTAATTAATTGTTCACATGACCAAAGGAACTTATAAATTAATTAATATGTAATATATTTTATCGTGTGAGTCATCTATTTTGTCTTCAAATGCTACAGGCACTTAATCACCCAAAAAAAAAAAAAAAAAAAAAAAAGCTACAGGCACTTCATTTACCTGGTATGATTCGGATTTCTTGTTTTATTGAATTCGGAATGCCCACTTGCCCAGGATGAGCACTTATAACTAATTTGGACAATTTAGCATGTACCATGATACTCATGAATGCAACTAAAGATATTTCACGACTACTAAAGATATATATGTACTTTTTCCATTCATGATGTTATTAATTATGTTAAAATTAAATGCCAATAAAAATACAATAAACAAAACATTGAATATCGTACTGGAATTTCATCCAATATATTATTATTCTCCGTCGTGAAATTAAAAGTACAACCCCCTAGACAGTTAATATAGAAAAAGAAAAAAGGAAGAAGGCTAAACTACACGTCGATCAGTCAAGTTAATTATTAGCCTTATTATTATTTTTAGTACCATATATAGACCATATAATGCTAATATACATGCACTTTGTAATATATATCCCAACCCAGCCATATAATAATATAATCTGATCATAACAAGTAAATAATAAAAAGTAATTAATTAACATCTGAGTTTATTGCTCGATGAGAATGTCATGGTGATTAGTTTATTTCTTTAATTTCTCTCAAACCCAAAGAGCACCGGCTCTCTTAAGCATTGGGATCAAGGAGCGGTTAAGGTGAAGGCTCATGACTTCATTGGCTCCACCAACAAGCTCGCCACCAATGAACACTGCCGGCACAGAAGGGTTGCACCCTAGCCTTGAAAGAGCTTGTTCAACGTCTCTCCCTCTTGGTATCTCATCAAGTTCATGAACAGCCGGGTTCACACCGAAGTCGCACAAGAGGGTCTTGATGGTGTGGCACATGCAGCATGAGCTCTTGCTGAAGATCACCACTGCCCTCTCTGATGCCATCTTCGTCACCCTATCCATTCTACTAGCTAGTCTCTATTTTTCTCTGTGATTCTTAACTATTAATGCAACTAGCCTGATCGAGATATATAACAATGCCAAATAATGAGTTGCCACGGAATTTGGGATAAAAGGTTTTGGTTTAAGGAGGACTACTTTAGCGTATATATATGGTTGGTACTTATGATTTTTGTATGAGGTGTGGTTGAAGGATGGCCAAATGGGTTTATTTATATAGGGTTTTTGAGGGAGGTACGGTGTTGCTTATCTGGCATGGCTCATCAAATTAAATGAAGAAAGAGATCAGAGCAGTGTGGCTCAAGACAAAAGGCCGGAGGAGAAAAAGATGAGAATGTTCTATGAGATATTTGGGTCGGTTTTCCAAATTTCCTTTGATCATTTGATTGAAAGTGATTCATCCAATACTTTTCTTACTCTATATCGAATCAACATCTATGCATGCATACGGAGAACAAAGACATGTCCTTGGTACGGCTTGAGAAAAAAAAATTTGTGCATGCATATCCCTTTGCAATAAAAATATTATTTATACATTAAAATTAATTATTGTATATTTTTGTATAAATATATATTATTTAATTTATTTTTAATTTATATTTTATATTTTAATATATATTTTATATTAACGACTCATTTTAATAACTGATTTTAGTATAGATATAATATAACACTTTAGTTTCATGATGGTTACTTTTCTAACTTTGTTTTATGTGATATTTGATTCTAGGTGCGTGGACCATAAAATATATATATATTATTTATTATAATTTTATATAAAAAATATTTAATAATAAAAAAATTAACTAAAAATAATTAAAATTTGTTTTATTTAATATTTATTAATTATTATAATAATTGATAAAATTAAATAAAATAAATTCAGTTTATTTTATTGTCTTTCTAGTATTATAATTTTATATACAATTTTGTTATGTTACCAACAAAAATTCTACTAATTTCTACCAATTTTTATTTATAATTGTGTTTAATAAAAATGTCTTTATAGATGTGTCTAATAAAAATATATTTTTTATAATTGTGTTTAATAAAAATATTTTTGTAAATATATCTTCTGAATATATCTCCTTATATATGTATTTAAAATATAATAATTAATTATTATTGAGAATAAATTGACCGATAATATATTAGTACCCTATACTTTTTCTTTTATATATGCAATCTCTAGTTGGGTAATAATATAAGGAGTGATGGGAGTTTAATGACAATTAAGTAGAAGATGGTAAAAATAGAAGAGTTACTCAATTAATTAATTTTGCCTATATATATTAAAAGTCTATGTATACTATGCATTATTATCAGATAGGTTTAATTATTCTATTAGTTTTTATAATTTTACTAAATTTATAATTAAATTTTTATATTTTTTAATTAAGTTATTATATTATTTTTAATTTTATAATTAAATTTTTTATGTCAAAAATATTAAAATTAATAAAATATACTTTTTAAAAAAATATGTTTTCAAAGATCTAGTTATTAGATTCTTAATTATAGATATCTTTAATTTATGTAAAAATATTCAATTAATTTTAATATATTTTACACTAAGAAAAATTAAATTATAAAATTAAAAGTAATATAAAAATTTAATTAAAAAAATATATAAGAATCTAATTAAAAATTTGATAAAATTATAAAAATTAATAAAATAATTAAATCTATTAAATATTAACTATGACAACTTTTTTTAAGAAAAAATGACATTTTATTTTATTTATAAAATGTATATTTTTTTTTTAAATTTAAAATAATCTATTTTTGGTCCAGTTAACTAAAACATTCTTCAATAATTATCATAATAAAATTATGAATATAAATTAGTGATAAATGATTAGTACTATATAGTAATATATAGTCACCAAAAAAAATAGTAATATCTTTTTTATAACTAATGTAATAAATTTTATTTATTTTTTAATATTTTATCATTAGTCATAAAATATATAAAAATTCAAATGAAATATTTTTGTATCAACTAAAAATGTTTTTATATTGTGTAATAAAATATTATAATTATTATTTTAGATAAATAATATATTAAAGAATATATTATCTTAATCTTAAAGAAAGTATATATTTTATAAATAAAAAATAAAGAAAATATCATACTTTTATATTATTATTATAACAATATATATATATATATATATATATATATATATATATATGAGTTTTTTTGTGCCTTATCTATCTATTGGAGCATCTGCTGCGTTGTGAGAAAAGTTGAATTTATCCGATTGGGACCTCTTTATTTTTTGCAATTAAGATTCGCATCCAATTCTAGAAAGGGAAATATGATTATAGTTAAGGAAGTACTAGAAGTTCTACGAAAAGGGACAGTATTCTATAGTCTATACCAACAAAATAAATGGAGAGTTAATCAATTATTTGCTACAAGTAATAATGTATAATCATTTAAGGCACGCACTAAGAATTACTTCATACAGACATGCTTTTACTAAATATTAAAAGAATATATATCACAATAAATTGATGATATCACAGTACTTACGACGACGACTTAAATACTATCTTATAACTCTTGAAGATTAATTTAATGTAAAGTTTCTAAAATGTTCTACTGTATATATAATTATATATAAGTGATTAAATCCTTCTTGAAATGATTCAGTGGCGCCTTAATGAATGTTGTCTATTAATAAGTCCTTATAAAATCTTCCAGCACAATTTGGCTTGAACATTATAAATTCTATAATACCTTCCAATTAACTCTTTTTGGGAGTAAAATATATATGAGAAATTCTTTTTATGTGCTATGGAGACAAAGAGTAATTATTTTTCACATTAATTGACAAAATAATACAAAATAATTAAAGAATAGTGTAAAAAAATGAATGAGTGATTAACTGATTATAATAAATGTAGAGTAAGAATTTTATACTGTATAAAAAGAAATCTCTGGTAAAATATTTTTCAACTAAGAAAAAGATGGAGTACCACTGATTAGCAAGTAATTACATACCCCTTCCCCACTACCCATCAGCAATTATTAATCAAGTTTTAGTTATTTATTATTTAATAGATGATGAACAAAGAGCTTGAGTCCATAGAAAGAGAAGAAAAGTCAAGTCTGATGGAATGCATGGGTGTAACAGAGAGACAAAAAGACTAAGGACATATAAGACTATCATATCACAAAAAAGTAAACAGATACAAAATTATAAAACATAATTCCACTACTCCAGACCCAAGCCTTGATGTGGTTTTCTCAGCTGGTCTTCATTCCACGCGCCTTGGCTCTCCCTATTCAATTTATTTTATATTTATATTAGTCATTAAAGCTTATTTAAAGAAGCCAATACATAATAAAACGATAGAATTTTTTTTTTCTTCCTCTTTCGGTTCGTGGAATTGATTAATTGAATATTGGTGGCGATCCCTAGACCTAATAAAGCTACACAATTGTGAGATCAGTATAGAATTGAAAGTTCTGATCAATCATTCAAGTAACTGAAAAAGATTGTTTCTTAATATTTCGATCGTCGTTGTCCTTATGAAATCTCCCTTAAAGAAAGCGAAATTAAACTATCATCAGATACCCTAACAGGTCCGATCCCGAGTGTTATCCGGTGCTCCATGCTCCGTTCTTGCTCTTTTGTCGTTTCATATTCATCATTTCATACCTTCAGTCAGAAGATCGATCAGATTTTTGGCAATGACGCACACACACATATATATAGATTTAATAATTCTTCAATTATATTGACATAAATCTTTCTAATATTAGTAGGATGGCCGATACATGAAACAATGCACACAAGTTTATTATTTTGAGATAAATCAAATTTGGCTTGATAATGCAGCTAATTATTTATAGATTTAGTTAATATATGTCTTAAAAAAATGTAATAAAATTATTATTAATGAAAAATTTAAATATTTTTATTTGATAAATAAAATAAAAAAATTTAAATTTTATATTTTAATAAAAAAAATTATTTATAATTTTAATATGTACTCTTAGACTTAAAAGTTAGTTAAATCTATTATAAAACAAAATTTCATTGTTAGGAGAAAAATATTCTACATATATATAAGGTCAATAATACAACTAAGAGATGGGTCTCCTCTAGAAAAGTCCAATAAAACAATAAATGAATCAAAAGCTGTTTGCCTTTTCTTTCCGATTCCTGTTTGGTTGTCACTAATCGAATAATAACTTGATGGTGCAATATATTGATGTTCACGTCCAAATTAAAACTACGCATTTTTGGTATAATATTAATCTTGTATATGTATGTAAAGTATATTTCAGCAGCGACATCAACTTTTTTTCAAAAGAAAAATAATTACAAAAAAAAGCATCTGAAAATGCGCACAGCAGAGACAGAAGTAAAGTTCCTCCCTACAGATTTAAGGTATGTATTCAGTCCAGTGGCTCTGCGAAGGGCCAAAGGGTATTACTTCTCGATGGTTTATTTAGTTATTTATTTATAAGAAATCTTATGAGCCATTAAAATTTATTATTTTTTGCCATCACTTAATTATTAATTCGATTTTTTTAGTCTAGTTTTTTTCACTACAAGAAAACGCTCTATCAGATTTATCGTCGAACATTAGTGGCGAATTTTTCGTCAAATTTATCGTCCGATTTGACAGTAAATTATTTGTCACCCTAAAATATTATTGTCGGAATTGATATTCCAACGGTAATTTTTGAAAGGAAAAAAAAAGAAATTTTGGCGTTCTCACTACTCTTGAATTTACTGGCAAGTAAATTCGATAGTAACTTTGTTTAGTGAAACGTTGCGTTTTGAGAACACGAAGAACGTTACCATTGAATTAATCCGACGGTAATAAATTTGGGCTGAATTCAAACGCGAAACTTTTTCCTCTCACTTGTCTGATGCCATTCTCTCTCTCTTCTCTCTCTTAGTCTGCTCACACTGCCAAGAGTAACACTCATTGTGGCCAGCGTCGGAGCTTGTCGCTGACGTCGCCACTGCGCTTGGAGCACCCGCTGTGACTGCCGCTGTCCATCGAGGTTGTTGTTCACATCGTCGTCACTACTGTCTCTATCACCATGTTATTAAAGAGAGACAGTAGCCATTATCATCAGATTGGTTTGTTATTGGTATGGCTATTTTATTTTTTATAGAAAAAGTATTGGAAGACAATGATATTAGTATATAATGTGTACAATAAATTTAAAAAAGAAAAAAAATAAATACCAGATTATTTAATTTCAAAATTTAAAATTTAAAATTTAAGATTAGCATTTAAATACACGGTTACTTTCCATTTAAACGTATAATTTCTCAACCTTCGTTCCATCCCCAAAACTCGCTGCTATCCCCTAGATCTCGGAGACCGTGCCGACATGTTTATGACCATCAATAGCGATGATGATCTTAGAAAAGCTTTTGAGATGTTCGTGTGGGAGAAGGAGAACACAGAGGCTTCATCATCATCGTCAGGTATCATCCCAAAGGATTTACAACGGATGCTGCAGCGGCTTGGTCTTGAAAGCTCATATGATGACTACATTGCCATGATTGCTGCCTTCGACACTGATCCTAATTAATTATTATTTCGTCTTACATTATCATTGAATGTTCAATTCATTAGGTATATATATGGTTATTTTAATTCTTAATTGGATGGTTATTTTGTTCGATTCAGTTTAAGTATATACAATTAACAAATATTAGATGGTCATTTCACTAGATAGTCGGATGATTATTTTAATAACTACGTCGATGGTTGTTTGATGGCCGGTAAGGAAGCTTCTAACACTAGAGATGTGGGATGATTGATGAGGATGGGGTAGCAGACGGTTGGGGGAAAGAGGGTGTTTGGGTAAATTCTATTGGTAAATTAGGGTTGAGATGGTTAATTTTTTAAAATAACTGTTTGAATTTTTTTATGTGTATTGAGTCAAATTTAAAATCTATTGTATTCATTGTTAAAATTTCTCATTGTCTCTTATATATTCTAACAGAGTTCTTATTTATATTATTTCGTGAGTTTAACATATTGTTAGGATTGTTGTTAAATCAATGGTTAAATTTATTTAATTAAGTATGTTATTAGGAGTTGTGTTAATTTAAGAATAAAACACTTAATTAAACTAAGTATGAACTTATATTACACAAAAATTTCAAAATGAATAACATTATATGTATGTCTCTATCTATATTTCTATATAAATCGAATTGAACAACTTTAATTTAGTAAAATTTTATGTAAATCGATGTTAATAGATTCGATTTACTTAAGAATAAAATTTAGAAGGTAGTAAATCAATAGTAAATTCAATTAAATTGATTCTTTCTATAATGTTTAGGATCAAATTTTTTATATATTGTGTATCACTTTTCTTTTATAAGAAATGTCCATAAATTTTAAGTGCTACAAGTATATTTTGTTCATAATTCGTTTTTATCTTGTTTGCAAACTTGTATGATTATTAATAAAAGAGGCTATAGAGATTTTATTTTATTAAACATTTTATTTAATTTTATAGTAATTAATTTTAATATATTTATATTATGTACAAATAATAATAATTATCTAATTATAAAATTTAGAAAAAAGAGAGATAGAATGTTATTTCTAAAAAATAATATAATATAATTAAAAAATTTAAATTTTTAATTATAATAATAATGACAACTAAAAGTGAATAACGTTAAAATTTTAAAATTATTTTTATTAGTCATATATATTATCGATAAAATGGATTCTAGTGATAATAATAATGATAATTAAAAGTAAATAATATTAAAATTAAAATTTTTTTTAATAATTATATAAATTATTAAAAAATAGTTGTTAAAAATTATATATTTCTTACAGTCATTAAAAATTTTGTTATATATTGACAATTGTTATAATTATTATTAAAATTAAAATTTTTAACGATAAAATATAAAATAATTAATATCTAATTACTAATAAATATACTAATAACTATTTTTATTATTATTAAAAATAAAATAAGTAACCGTTAAAAAGTAATTTTTCTAACAATAATACCATGGTCGTCATCATATGACTGGCTTAATACGCATACATGAATATAATAATAGAAGTGAAGGGAAAAAAGATAAAGATACATGATGATAAGGTTCGTGTATGTGGTGTGAGTGTGCGTGAAAGATAGAGGAGATCAACATAGTGGGGCGAGTTGGGAGAGAAAGAAGGCGAAAGAATGGCAGCTTTATTTATAAGCTGCAAAAAGAAAAAAGAAAAGATAGAGAGAGAAATGCTTTGCAATGCAATGGCGGATCCTGGCATCACAAGTCACAATATTGTTAGGGTTGGTGAAGTACACAACGAACTGTACAAATTCAATTCCAACCATATGTAATATATTATATGAAAATTTATAATATAATATATTCTAAAGAAAAGAAAGGATAGCCATATAATAAGGTATAAGGGTATAGCCTTTTTGCCTTGGCCTCTATTCCTATTTAAGATACGTAGACTGACCGAATCCTCTCGTGAAGTATCCCAAACCGCCCACAGGCGCAATAGGAAAAAAGAAAAGTTCTCTTCAAAAATAAAATTTTAAAACTTTCTCGGGGAACAAATATTGCTGTATATATTTATGTAAATGTAAATATATCACATAATTATAATACCATTACCGGTCAAATAACTGAATAAGTATATGTCTCTTATAAAAATTAATATATAAGCATGAAAAATTAATTATTAAATTAATTATTATATATTTGTATATAAATATTTATATTATTTTATTTATTTTTAATATATATTTTAATATTAAAATTATATAAGTAATCAATTTTTTATTAATTTTATGTACAACGAATAGATTGATATATATCTTATAACCTACCCATGAGATTTTGGCATATTTGCTAATGCTGATTATTGTTCCCCAATAATTGTGAAGAAATATATTCTGAGATTGTAATAGTTAAGATTTGCGATCTATCCAATGATTCCCATTAGCATTAGTACTTCCTCTTTTACGGAAGATTATTTTTTTCGAGGAGTGCTACACATACAAATTATTTTTGTTTACAAGTCTTACAAATTGGGTTTAACATCCACGTTACTGAATCATCTTCGCATGTTTCATCTTCGTTTTCTTTTTTACGAACAAGAAGAAGAAAAGACACAGAGAAAGAAGAAGAAGAAGAAGAGGAAGAGGAAGCACGGATAAAGAAGAAGAAGAAAAAGAGGCACAAAAAAATGTGAAAATGGCGTGAATATAAATGACTTGTATGATTTGTATGGAAAAGCGTTCTCTCTTTGCCTTCGATCTTCTTCTGTTTTTTCGATTTTCATGGTTTCTGAAATCAACCTTTGAAATTGTTTTGAAGATGATGGAACTTCAGAAATACACCCGAACGATTACAAAAATACACCCAAACGATTACAGAAATACATCCAAAGGATTACAGAAATACACTCAAACAGTTACAGAAAGAAACCAAACGATTACAAAAATACACCCAAAGGATTACAAAAATACACCCAAAGGATTTAAGAAATACACCCAATATAGGAGGAGACAGTATATTTCTTCTTGAAATCTTTTAATGTTTTGTTGGTTAAGGATGAGACACATGACAGAGACAATCTAGAAAAAAAATCTAGAAAATAGTACATTGAATAATGTTTCTTCGTTTTTTCTGGTGATTTTGATGAAGGAGAAAGAGAAAACGAAAAGAGGAGAAGAAATTTCAATAAAAAAATAGGGAGGAAGAGGTGGTGTTGATGACGATGATAACGAGAGAGAAAAATTACGAAAAAGAAGAAAAAGAGACACGGAGGAAGAATAAGAAGAGGAAGAGGAAGAGGAAGAGGAAGAGGAAGAGGAAGAAGAAGAAGAGGCACCAAAAAAAATGTGAAACGGCGTGAATATAAATGACTTGTATGACTTGTATTGAAAATTACTTATATGTAGAGAATTACTCTATTTTTATGGGTTAATAGTGAAATTAATTTTTAAAAAATAAAATAATTTTTTAATTTATTTTTGAATTTTTTTTTCAATTAATTGACCCATTAAAAATTAAAAATTAATCATATTTAATCAATCACTTTATTAATAATTTTTGTCAACAAATGATGTTGTGAAACGTGAATTAACAATATACATAATACCTAACACATGTCTAATTGAATATTAATAAAATATATTTATAAAAATCTATTTTTTCTAATTACATAAACTATATTCCTAATATAATATAGCGACTAGATTAATATATTTTTAAAATATATTTGATCAACATCAAATTGGATATGTTAAGTATCATATATACTATTAATTAATATTATACATTATCAATTGATGACGAAAATTGTTAATTGAATAACTGAAGGACAAATATGATTAATTCATAATAATGACCAATTTAATTGATAACATTTTGGTTTAATTACTCTGCAGGTCTTTATACTTTCACCGAATTTTCAATTAGGTCCATATACTTTTTTTTTTCTTTTCAATTGGGTCTCTATATGTTAATTTTTTTTAATTAAGTCCCTGCCGTGAGAATAACGTTTAAGATAACAGAATATTCTTAATACAAAACGAATATTCTTGTCATTTGGTTGGAGTAGCTAGCTGAACAAACATTAATTTTTCTAAAATACCAAAAGCACCCCTTGCATTTTATCCCAAAGGAAAAAAAATCCTAAGTTGCTCCCTAGAGATCGCGTCTACTGTCGTCTCCTACGTCGGTTCGTCGTCGTCATCCGTCTATGGCGTCATCTACAACAGATGCTTGGTGGTCTGCTGTACGTCGCCTCCTTCCCTGCGCTGGTCTGCTCTGCTTTGTTCTGCTCGGAGGTCTTCTACGCCGTTTGCCCGTCCAAGCCGTCGCCGTCCCTCGCGGTGCTTTGCCTCGCCTGACGTCGCTGCGCCGCATGGAGCCGAGTCTCGTAGCGCCTGGCCTCCCGTCCTCGCATTGTGCTTTTGCTCGATCTCCCTGTACTCGAACTGTCTGTAAACAGGTGACAAAAAAGGCCTCTTTTTCAGCTTTGAAACTTGATGTTTATGCTAATCTTATTTTTTTTTTAAATATGGCATTGGTTGAGTATCTATTTGTTGAATTGATTTTTGAATTGTTTTGATATAATGGTTTATTTAGAGTTTACAACATGGATATTTATGTATAGGAATTTTGTTAATTGGTGAATTGACATACAAATTAATTTTGCTGATGATGAATTTGGATTATTCTTGATTGTTAATTATTGTTGCTGTGATCATGCTATTTTATTAGGATTCTGTTTCTCTTTTTTTTTTAATGTAGTGATGGGGATTTGGATTTTACTATAGACATATATCATAGTAGCAAGTTTCATGATATAGGGCACGGGCTATAATATTTGGGGGAAGGGAAGTGGAAGAACATTCTCAAAGATCCCCAATTCGCATCCTTTCTCACTTCACGTTACAAAATTCTCTTAAGTAGTCTTTTCAATTTCGCGTCTTTAGGGTTTTAAATTTCACTGTATTGTGCCTAATTCTCATTCGTGTATTCCGTTTTCTGGATAAATGGTGAAATTTGAGTGTGAGAAAACTGAATCAAGGATTTAGGGTTTTTAATTTTTGTTCTTTTGTGGTAATTCCCCTACTGGTGCTACCCCGGTTGCTACTGGTAATACCATTGTTGTTTTTGGAAAAGATGCTACTTTTGTCACCACTATGATTCATCAACCTGATTTTTCTGTTGTTGTTGGTGATTCCTCTCAAAATGATGAAGATGCCAAGAATCCTCCTGGGTATGTGAATTAATGTCACTAATTCTATATGAATTATTACAATTAAATGATGTGGATTAGGATTGTAGTTGTAGTTAAAACTGTTGTATGCCTCAATAAGATAAAAAAAGATATTTTGTTACTTTTGAATTGTTCCGAGACTTGGTTGCTTTTGTTTATCTTCTCCCCAGGTACAATGTACTGATTTTAAAAGCATTGTCAGCTCTGGATCTAACTTGAATGCCATTGTTAACTTCATTGAGGTAAGATTATTCATTGTTTTTTATCATAATGGTTTCAATACATCCATGGTTGATTGAAATGTTGTATATCTGATATTATATGTTATATAGATGTTGCATGTAAAAGCTGCGAATAAAAATGTGTTAAATATAGTTATTCATTTCTTATTTTTAGTGATGTGTATATGGAGGTGTATATGGAAGTGCCCGAAGAACCCCAAAGAGATGAATGGATCTCACAAAGATGATTTTACTCCAACTTCTTTTGTTTCGAAAGCAGGATACCATGTTTAGATTGAACTTTTTGGTAAAAAGGACTATCTTGTTGGGACACCGGATGAACTCAAGTTTGCTCTTTCAGAATCTTTCTCGGCTAGAAAATTGACCGTTATCAGTGTTATTGTTAATCTTATACTAGTTCAGAGTGTGGGAGGCTGCAACATAAGAACTGATTTCTATATTATCTGTATTGCACTGAAAACTACGTTTTCTATGGTTTTTATTTTTAGATTTTGTTCCGGCCCGGCCTACATAAGGCAGCACCCCGGCCCGACAAACCAACCCGGTGAAGCGCTAGCAAGCGATCCGACAAGCACACCCGGATTATGACCCGGACACCTATTCCCTGGCAGCCAGCCATGCGACAACTGTGGAGAGGAAACTTCCAGGAAAGAGACCTCTCCTATGGGACCCGCCCTACTAACAGGGTATATATGGGGAGGGTCATACCCCTCTCCCACGGTACGTCCTATCTCACTGCTTCTATTGCTATCTGTACAAACTCTGACTTGATCGTTGGAGTGTCATTGCAGGTGGCGTTCCCCCCTTTCCTCACAATCACTGCTCGGTAGGTCGCTTCGTCCCAGCTCTTCCCCACTAGATCCGGATCCAAGCCAGTCCCAACCACCATGCTCCGAAAGCACCACTGACCCCTCCAAAGTCCGAGGTCCTGAACATTGGCGCCGTCTGTGGGGACTGGCCTGAATGGATTTTCTGTTGAGTCTGGTAGAGTCAGGGGATGGAGGCGAACCACGTGGGGAAGAAATGCCTCCCTGAACGGGTAGGGTAGCCTCTGTGGCTTCCTCCTGTGAGCGCACAAGATCCCCCTGCGGCGACCTGAGTTCCCTTTGCGCTCCCAGGAGAGGCACCCGTTTGGAGGGACGGGGAGCAACAGTGCCATAATAATGCAGGAGCTGCGCTACATGGTGCAAAACATGGAGCAGAAGCTAGCAAGCAGAGAGCGCTATCAACCAGCTTCGAAACAGGATCATCCCCATTCCCGGTTTCCTCAGAGGAGGGGGTCCAGAGGGAGAAGTCCCCGAAGGGACCATTCCAGACACACCCCGACCCACCGATCAGAATCAGAAAGCCAAGGGGAAAGCAGGGAGTTACCGAGAAGGCGGCAAGATCCCATCATCTACACACGAGCTTCGGCAAGACGCACCGTGGAAGAAAACCGGGAAGACGACTCAAGGAGATAGAGACACCCTATAATCATGGGGGCAACCCCTTTACACTACTCCATCCTCGAGGTCCGACTACCGAAGCACTTCGATAAGCCAACGGACCTGAGGTACGATGGGACTCAAGACCCCCCAAGAACATCTAACGACCTTCGAGGCCAGGATGAATTTGGAAGGGGTGGGTGATGAAGTAAGATGTCGCGCTTTTTCCGTAACATTAGCAGGGCCGACAATCCGCCGGTTAAACGCTCTCCCCCAGGGCTCCGTGACAACCTTTGCTGACATAACCCGTGCCTTCCTGGCTCAGTTCTCCATGCGCATCGCCAAAGCGAAGCACCCAATCAACTTGCTATGGGTGACGCAGAGGAGCGAGGAATTGACCAGGAAATATCTGAATAGATTCAATGATGAATGCTTGGAGATTGATAGCCTAACCGACTCGGTGGCCAGTTTATGCTTGACAAACGGGTTACTGAACGAAGATTTCAGAAAGCACCTTACCACTAAGCCCGTATGGACGATGAAAGAAATCCAAAATGTGGCTAGGGAGTATATCAACGATGAGGAGGTTAGTCAAGTCGTGGCTGCCAACAAACGGCAGCCCACCTACAGTCCTGCTCGTCAGCCCGGAGGTGGAGAAAGAACTAGGGAGCACTCCAAGGACGGAGCGCCAACTAAAGCTTTCAAGCCTTTCCCCCGGGTAGGGAAGTTCACCAACTACACCCCCCTGGCAGCCTCAATTGTCGAACTCTATCAGCAGATTGCTGACAAAGGCATTCTGTCGAAGCCCCAACAACTCAAGGATAGAATTAGAGGGAACAAAAACCTCTACTGCGACAACTACAAGGGCTTCAGCCACAAGACCCAAGATTGTTTCGTTTTGAAAGATGCTCTGGAGCAGGCAATCCGGGAAGGCAAGTTGGCAGAATTCTCACACCTCATAAAAGAACCGAGGAGGCGGGATCGTGACCGATCTGGCGACATCAAGGACCGCGCCGTGAGGCAGGAACCCGAGGAGAACAGTGAACGTGGCCTAGCAATTGTGAACGTTGTATTCATAGGGACATTGCCTTCAGATCACAGTTGGCATGCAAGAAAGATGCCAAGGTTTTGGCTGTGTCATTATCGGTCCCCGCGCCCTGCCTCAGGAGGATCCCATCGATATTGTTTAGACCAGAGGATCAATGGTTCCACAATCTACCAGAGAACCCTCCTATGGTAATCACCGCAAGAGTGGGAACCGGCCTAGTCAGACAAATCCTCGTTGACACTAGAGCCGATTCGAACATCATGTTTTGTAATGTGTTTGATGCTCTGGGCCTCCAAGACACCGACCTGAGAACCCACCAGGACGGTGTGGTCGGCTTAGGTGATAACTTTATCAAGCTTGATGAGGTAGTCTCCCTACCGGTCTCCATAGGAGGAGGTCGAGGGAAGAGGTCAGTAATGGCGAAATTCATGGTCCTGAGAGACTTCACAACCTACAACCTCATCTTGGGAATAAAAACTATCAATGAGTTCGGAACAGTGATTTGTACAAAGCTATTGATGATGAAGTTTGTTGCTGACGATTGGTCGGTTGGATCCATCAGGGGAGATTTGGAAACGGCGATTGCGTGTGACAGCGCCAGTCTCTCCCTAAGAAGGAAATCCAAAGAGGCATCCGGGGTCTTCCTAGCCGATCTAGATGCCAGGGTCGACGACAAGCCCAGGCCAGAACCCGAAGGGGACCTCGAGAAGTTCAGGATTGGCGATTCGGAAGAAAAGTTCACCTTCGTGAACAGAAACCTCCCTTATAACCTGAAAGAACCTTTGGAAGAAATGATCAGAGCCAATGCGATCTGTTTGCCTGGACACCGGCCGACATGCCAGGGATCGACCCCCAGTTCATGTCACACCACCTAGCTGCGAGAGCAGAAGCCAAGCTGGTGGCACAAAGAATAAGAAAAATGTCTCAGGAAAGAGCTGACGATGTGGCCAGGCAAACGGCCAGCCTGCTAAAAGCTGGGTTCATCCGATAACTGGACCACTCGACCTGGTTGTCTAACGTGGTCTTGGTCAAAAAATCAAATAAGAAGTGGAGAATGTTCGTGGACTATTCCTCCACCCTCCATTTCAACCTCTGGTCGAGGACTCGGACCAGAGCTGGTCCCAGCCACTTTTGCTTGCGTGTGCTGGGACTGAGCGCCAGTATTCAATGTTTTTCTTGTAGTGTTAGGATCTCCAACCCTTTCGATATCTCAAGCTCGTATCCTCAGCAAAAGTACGAACAAATACCAAATCTAGTCACAAAAGACAATGGCCAGTAGTGACAACAGTGAGTACAACCCAAAGCAACATTAACGGAAACGACAACGTGAACTAGATTTGGAGTAACACAAGCTAGTGATGCAGAATAAAGGCAGCGGTGACAACAAACAAAATGAAAGCAATGATGATAACGCAGAGTAAAAGCAGCGACGACACATAATATTGGTGAACAGAGGCGGTGACAACTCAAAAAAGTGGCAAGCAATGAGAGCATATCTGAATGAGAAAATGAAAAAAGATGAGCAGCAAGCGGCAATGAGACATGCATCCATAGTGGCGAGAGCTTGAGTGAGAGGTACTGTAGCATATAAAAGATAGAGAACTAGCAAAAGGGGAGAGGGAACTATGCTAATGATGAAGAAGAAAAGTGGAGTGGCTCAACCATAGATTATAATCTTAATCCGTATTCTCAACTGGGCTCGACCGAGTTACCCGATCTGGACCCTAGCATAATTGAATTATGAGATCAAGTAACTTTTGTTGGTTTTGGGTCTGACCTGATGATTTTAGTTAAGTATGCTCAAAATTAGCCCAAATTAATTGGGTCCAAGTTAGTCTGCATCTTATGTAGCCCTAACCTCTAATATATGTAACATGCTTTATCACATCAACAATTTAACTTACGATGTCACTTTTCAATTTGTCATGTCATTATTTAACGAAATATACAAATCAAAGTTCTGAAAACTAGTTCGAATCGGCCAGTCGAACTGTGAACTGATAGAAAAAGCGAATTGGGCAGATGTCAAAACCGAGAGTTTGAGAAACTGCCATTGGACTGTCAATCAAGATCCAGCCGGTTTTCTATTTTTTCTCAAGATGGCGCCATTTGGTTAGACTTAGAGGAACCCTAACCAACCCTCACTCCAAAACGCGCAGCAGCACCCATTCACCTTCAACCTCGAGTCACTCTCCTTCTCCTTCCTCTCATCGAGCTCCTCCTTCATTCCCTCACTTCCGTCTAGCCACTGGCCTGCTATCGTAGCCGTCGCAACTTCAAACTTTGAAGCCATCGTTGCAACTTCCTTCCCTTCTATCGTACAACCACCGTGTGAAGTGTGAACTTCGAATCACCATCGCTACTGCAACTGGTCTCGTCTCCTACCTCCGTCGTGCAGCCACTGTCCCGTCGGTGCCAGCTCTGTTCCACTGCGTTTGTTAGCCCTTTGGCCGTGCCATGTCCCCCTCTTTCTCAGTTTATTTTGTTCTAGCTTTTAGGTATTAATTTTTTTGTAACTAAAATTGACTAATTGTTGAATAATTATTGTTAGTTAATTTGTGAACCTTGCTGTTATTACTGGATTCAATAATTATTGAATAATTTTGAATAATTATTGTTAGTTAATCTGTGAACCTTGTTGTTGCTCCCACACCTCTGTGCTCTTGAAAGTATTATTTTTAGGATTCTTAATATGTGGTTTACTGATATTTCGATCTTAATCTGTGATTGTCAATGATGTTCTTAAATTTTGATTCTGATATTCTGTGATTTCATTGTCTTTAATTTTATTTTGATTATGTTTTAGCACTCTTCTATAATTTGATTATGTCAACTTTTTTATTCTGCTTCAATGCAATATTTTTATTTTTTTTTAATTTTATTATTTTTGTAGTCTGCAGTGATTTTAAGGTGTAGCGGATTTCACCCATGTGATCATTTTATTAAATCTGAGCTTGTGAGTTTATGCTAGTTTTGTAAAAAGACTTATTTGATTTATGTTTATTTTGTTAAAATTTTTATGTTCCTAAAAAACTTCTTTGTGAAGATTTTATTATAGTATATATTACAGCTTATAAATGAAAATTAAATGAGCTCTAACTCTGTTGCATGCTTATTTTTTTTATTTGTTTGATTGAGGTGCTTGACTTATATATTCTTAGGATAGAGTGAACATTTATCAAGATAAATTAGAATGTTTGATTGATTTAATGTAAGGTATGTACTTTTTTTAATAATGTGTTGAATGTGTGGGTTTGAAGAGGCCTTCTAGTGCGAGAATTCCAGTTTGTATTAGCATTGTTCTATCCTTTAATTATTTTGTGCATATGTTTCGAATTGAGTTTTTCTTTATTTGTTCAATAAACCAGATTATATAATTTGTAAGAAAATACAAACAGTGAATTTAACTATCAATAATATTTTGTTGATAAATATATATAAGTAAATTATAATTATATTTTAATGTGTTTATTTGTATTTTATTTATTATTTTATTATAAAATTATTATTTCGGTTAAACTACGATAAAATCAATCGAACCAACAAATTAAAAATTATTGATAACTAAAATGGTTTAATAATCGGTTCAATTTTTAAAACCTTATACTAATATGAGCGACTAAAACAACTAACATTTTAATTTATTAGACTAAAATCAGAAAATAAATTTTATAAGGACGAAAAAACAAATAATTAAAAAAAATTATTAAGCCTTTAACATTTAATTTTTCTTTAACACACAAGGTATATAAAACTTATGTTTTCGTAACAAAATAATAATAATAATAATAAAATTTTCTAATCAAATACAATCTATATATTTGGTTTACATGAAAGTAAACTATTTGGGAGCAGAAGATTACTATTTTAAGGTAATATTTTTAACGTAAATTAAACATTTTAGTTATTTTTATTTTCATTTTGACGTTACAACAATATTTAGGAGGATAAATTATTAGATGATGATAGATAGATTATCACTAACCAGAGATAGAGGAAATTTTAAAAATTTTTAAATGAGGTGAGTAGATAAGAACCCAAGTATAAATTAAACGTACTTAGCAATAGTATATGAATACAACATAGCTTAATAACGCCGTTTTATTTAGATAACCGAATCTAAATCAAACTCAAAATTTGACATATTATGTGTAGCTTGTTCAACCTAAAAATAATATTTTTTTTAATTACAAGTGATTACCAATTGTTTTTTTATTTAAATTCTTTAAATTTTGAATTTTACTTTAAAAAATAAAGTGTGATTTTTCATTATTTATTTCATAAATAGAACAAAAAAATATAAAAAAATTATTCAAATGTGAGAAATTATATTTTATCCTCTAAAATAAAATTTTAAAATTTAGAAGATTTAAAAAAAATTTTAATCTTAATTTAAGTAAACCGAGAATATTTTTAATTAAATGATCTACATAACACCTGATGACAATATTATTTTAATTTGCATTTTCTAGTCACTGGAGAAAATAGCCTTACACAGCTACAAAAGTCTTCCAATTTTACCCGATATAAAGTGTACTTTATTTGTGAATGAAATGCATAATTCATTTAAGAAAAAGTCTCAAAGAGTCAGTATTTTATTAAAATTTAATCAATATTTAATTATAAAAAATATATAATTTTATATCATTAAATATAATTTTATGTCATTCAAAATATTAATAATAATTAATTAATAATTATAAATCACAAAATATACTAATTGCTAGCACTACTAATTAATTCATTAATTCAACTCGTTTAGAACGTGGATTTCTAGATACAAACAAGATCATCAGAATAGAGAGTACAGAGTAAAATGACCCTAATAATGCATATTATATTCTGATTTCTGAGTGTCGACTTATTGATAAGATTGGATTTGATTGTTAACCTTCGACCAATTGAAATGGATAGTGTAATGTTTAAAATAGGATAAAAGAATATATCAATATTTCAACCTAAATGGCGCCATCATCCAGAGGGATTCTTCTCAAGCAGAAATATTAAACGATTAATATTTTTATATTTATTTTATAGATAATACTATATATAATTGATACGACCGTTATACATCGGTTACGATTTATAGCTCGGCGAACATCTTGATAACCGACGAATCCCCTATGCCGAGTTTATGGCAATAAACAACCTTATAATCAGTTATATCGGTTACGCCTTAAACGGTAAATTAAGAAATATGACTGTTACAGTATCTCGGTTATAAAAAGCAATCAGGAAGAATCGGTAAAGGTAGACCTTTCTTGACCCGTTAACTTCTAAGAATAACTCTTCTAAACTGACTTGAGCGTCGGAGTACTTTTGCAGGTACTTCCCCCCTCTTCCTTTTGGTTCTGCTGGCTGGTGGTGGAGTAATACAACTCGAGGATAAGCTCGGCCTACCTTTGCTCGGGGACGATTTATAGTTCGGCTGTAATCAGGCAAGAACATTTGGCGCCCACCGTGGGGCCCGAAGCTTGAAGTCCCTTTCTCTCAGGCCCCAAATACCTCGACGATGGCTGACGCACCTCCTCCCACCCCATCCGAGCTTCTTCGTATGGTGACTGAGCTTCAGCAGGCAAATCAGCGCATGGCTGAGGCCAACGAGCATATGAGAAACGAAAATCAACGGATGCAACAACAGATCGAGCAATTAATCAACGCCCGCATTGAACATGGTAACAATCATAATGAGCGGAATAATGACGAGGAACACCGCACACATGTTTCGGAGACACCTCAGGATGAGGAAGGCGGCGGTCCGCACGACAGCGAAAAAAGAGCCGAAACCGATAAGGACGAGCTTGACAATTCCACAGGACCATTCACGGCAGACATCATGAATTTCCAGCTGCCTAGGCAGTTTACTCTACCAACAACATTAACTCCTTATGATGGATTGGGAGACCCAAAACAACACATCAAGAAATTCCGATCAATTATGATCGTTAACGGTGCATCTGATCCTATTCTATGCCGTTGTTTTCCTTCTTTTTTAGATGGTCCTGCACTTGACTGGTTTTGCTCTTTGCCTGCAGATTCTATTTCCCGATTTCAAGAACTGGCAACACAGTTTGAGGATCATTTTGCAGCGTCCGCTATTTACCTACACGACTCGGACTATTTGACAACTGTTAAACAAGGCCCTCAAGAAAGCCTAAAGGACTACATCACCCGTTTTACGAAGATAGCGATGAGGATCCCCGACCTTCATCCTGAAGTCCACCTACATGCCATCAAGAGTGGGCTCCGCCCAGGAAAATTCCAGGAAGCTATCGCGGTAGCTAAACCAAAAACCCTGGCCGAGTTCCGCGAGAAGGCCAAAGGACAGATAGACATCGAAGAACTCCGTCAAGCTAGGAAGTCAGAAAAGTCGGCAACTGCCAAAGACGACGAGAGGCCCCGAGAAAATAGAAAGAACTTCAAGCCAATACCCCGATACGAGTCATACACGCAGTTCAACACCAAGCGAGATGACATTATCAAGGAGATATTAAACTCCAAGCTAATCAAACCTCCACGGAAGGCCGGGAGTTATCCAGAGCCAAAAAATGTTGATAAATCCAAATATTGTACGTTCCATCAGAAGTTCGGTCATACAACCGATGAGTGCGTGATCGCTAAAGATCTCCTCGAACGTTTAGCGAGGCAGGGACACCTTGACAAATTCATTGCAGGTCACATGCAAAAGAGATCCACCCCTGCCGCGGAACCATCCTCGGTAACAACTACATCGAAAGACAAGGAGAAAGTTCCCACACAACCCCGAGGCGTGATCAATTGCATCTCCGGGGGCTATGCAGGAGGAGGACACACAAGCTCGGCACGAAAACGCACATACAGAGCCATGCTCGCCCTGACGGATACGATCAACAATCCTCAACTGACACAAAGAGCACCTGAGATAACGTTCTCTCCAACCGATTATCATGCTCATGACACGAACCTTGATGACCCTGTCGTCATCTCTATCCAGCTGGGCGATTTAATAGTTCGGAAAGTACTGCTGGACCCAGGCAGCAGCGCCGACGTTTTATTCTTTACTACATTTGAAAAAATGAAATTAAGTACTAACATTCTACAACCATCTGTAGGAGACCTGGTCGGCTTCTCAGGGGAACGAGTCCCAGTCATGGGTTCAATATGGTTACAAACCACATTGGGTGAACAGCCTGCATCCAGAACACATGATATTCAATACTTGGTGGTTGACAGCTTCAGCCCTTACAACCTTATTTTAGGGCGACCCTTTCTAAACAGGTTTGCCGCAATTATATCTACTGTTCATCTTTGTATCAAGTTTCCCTTGCAGGATGATACAGTAGCCATCGTCCATGGCGACCTGCAAGATGCTCGGCATTGTTACAACACTAGTTTAAAGCCCATCAAGAGAAACAGCGACAGACGTGTAAACTCCATAGGCGCAGAACAGCCAATGCTTACCGACCTGGATCTTCGAGCCGACCTTCAAGATCGCCCTCTCCCCAATGAAGAGCTGATAAAGCTTACCTTGACAGATGACCCAACCAAATTCACCTTTATTGGCACAACCATACAGGGCGAAGAGAAAGACAAACTCATCAACTTCCTACGACGGAATGCCGACCTATTTGCCTGGACGTCAGAGGACATGCCAGGAATTAACCCTTCTGTTATCACGCACAAGCTCGCCATTAATCCGGCAGCCCGACCAGTAGCCCAGAAAAAAAGAAACCTCGGCGCAGAAAAAAGACTGGCATCCATGGACGAGGCTAAAAAGCTAATAGATGCAAACTTCATACGGGAAATCAGATTCACGACTTGGCTAGCCAACATCGTAATGGTAAAAAAACATAACGGTAAATGGCGTATGTGTGTTGATTTTACTGACTTAAACAAAGCATGTCCAAAGGACGCATATCCTTTACCTTCAATTGATACTTTAGTAGATAACTCCTGTGGCTATGGTACATTGAGTTTCATGGATGCATATTCTGGTTACAACCAGATTTTTATGCATCCATCAGACCAAGAAAAAACCGCTTTTATTACTGAATATGGTAACTATTGCTATAACGTCATGCCCTTTGGCTTAAAGAATGCAGGAGCAACATACCAACGGCTGATGAATAAAGTCTTCGACCAACAGATCGGCAGAAATCTTGAGGTGTATGTTGATGACATGGTCGCCAAGACAAAAATCGGAGAAAGCCATGTCGACGATCTTACTGAGATATTCCGTCAAATCCGAGTTTACAACATGAGACTTAACCCAGAAAAATGCGCCTTTGGTGTCCAAGGTGGAAAATTCCTCGGATTTATTCTGACTAGCCGAGGAATTGAGGCCAACCCGGAGAAATGTCAGGCAATTTTAGATATGAGCAGTCCAACAAACATAAAGGAAGTGCAGAGATTGACAGGGCGACTAGCAGCACTGTCCAGATTCTTGCCATGTTTAGCATCAAAATCGGCGAGTTTTTTCCACTGCTTACGAAAAAACACAGCTTTTCACTGTAATGAAAACTGTGAATCGGCATTTCAAAGCTTAAAGCAATTCCTTTCTAAACCACCTGTTCTACAAAAGCCCAAAGTCGGTGAGCCCTTATATTTGTATTTATCTATCACTGACATATCAGTTAGTGCTGTCCTTGTTGCAGAAAACAATAAGACTCAGCAGCCAGTATACTTTGTGAGCAAATCACTCCAGAACGCCGAGCTCCGTTACCCAAAGTTAGAAAAACTGGCTTACGCCCTCATTTTTTCAGCAAGAAGACTTCGTCCCTATTTTCAGAGCCACACGATCAATGTTAGGACGTCTCAGCCATTACGCCAAATACTCGCCAGACCCGAGCTTGCCGGACGGTTGATCAAATGGTCCATCGAACTCTCCGAGTTCGATATCCACTACCAACCTAGGTCGTCCATAAAGTCACAGTATTTAGCTGACTTTGTTGCTGAATTTACAGGACCTACCCAGAATGAAAGTTCCGAGAAATGGGTGCTATTCGTTGATGGAGCATCAAACCCACAAGGAGCAGGTGCAGGAATACTTCTGGAAAACCCTGAGGGAGTTATATTTGAACATTCTCTTCGGTTTTCCTTCAAAGCCAGTAACAATCAGGCCGAGTACGAAGCCCTCATTGCAGGGCTCAGGTTAGCAATTGAATTACAAGTCACTAACTTACATGTTTATTGTGATTCTTTGTTAGTCGTTCAACAAGTAAATCAGCATTTCCAGACAAAAGATCCTATTCTACTGAAATATCTTGAAATTGTTAATAAATTGATTACTCGTTTTTCCAAAATCGAAATTACCCACATAGAAAGAGATCAGAATCACAGGGCAGATATACTATCTAAGTTAGCTACTAGTCAGTCACATAATGCATCACTTTTGCAGTCAACTTTACAGGAGCCGAGCATAAATATGATCGGCAACCTTCAATCCGAGGATTCTTGGCAAAAGCCATACATCCAATATCTCAAAAATGCTAAATTTCCGCCAGAAGTAAAAGACATTAAAAAGTTTAAACGACAAGCATCATTTTTTACATTATTGAATGACGAATTATACAGGCGAGGCTACTCTCGACCATTATTAAAATGTTTAGACAGATCCGAGGCCGAAATAGCCCTAGCCGAAGTTCATGAGGGCATCTGTGGAATACACTCAGGCGCCAGAAGCTTAGCACGGAAAATTCTCCGTGCAGGTTTTTATTGGCCGACCATATGGGAAGACTGCCAGAAAAAAGTCCGAGCTTGTGAACACTGCCAAAGGCACGCCCCGGTGCTTAGTATTCCAGCCGAAGAGCTACACCAGTCAACGGTAAGCTGGCCATTTCATAAATGGGGAATTGATATCCTCGGACCTTTTCCCACGGCACCCAGACAGGTAAAATTTTTAGTTGTGGCAATCGATTACTTTTCCAAATGGATTGAAGCTCAACCTCTAGCCAGAATTACATCGGTACAAATGATATCCTTTGTTTGGCAACACATAATCTGTAGATTCGGCATACCTCAACATATTGTGACTGATAATGGTCGCCAGTTCATAGACCATAATTTTCAGACTTTTTTGCAGAATTTAAAAGTTAAACAACACTTTTCTTCAGTAGAGCATCCTCAATCCAATGGTTTAGCAGAAGCTGCCAACAAGGTCCTCCTCCAAGCTCTAAGGAAGAAGCTCGATAACGCTAAAGGCCTTTGGGCCGAGCTTGTTCCGGAGATCTTATGGGGATACAATACTTCGGTACATTCAACAACAAAGGAAACACCATTTCGCTTGGTGTATGGTTCAGAGGCAATGATTCCGGTTGAGATATCACAAAACTCCTTGAGAACACAACATGAAGCCCATGACGAAGCACGCCGGGCCGAGCTTGACTTGATCGAGGAAGTCCGTGCTATAGCCACAATTCGGCAAAAAGCATTGCAACAACGAATAGCTCAACGTCATAACAAAACTGTCAGGCCACGATCATTCCACCAAGGAGATTTGGTATTACGAAAAACTGAAACAGCCCGCAAGCCACCTTCCCACGGCAAGCTCGCCGCAACATGGGACGGACCTTATAGAGTACGTCAAGTGATCGGTAAAGGCGCCTATCAGCTAGAGGAATTAGATGGAACAACACTTCCTAGCACTTGGAATGTTACCTCATTGAAGAAATACTACAGCTAACAAGGTGCAGCACGCTAGTACTCTTTTTCCTAACTTGAGATTTTTCCATATATGGTTTTGCTCAAGAAGGTTTTAACGAGGCTAGCTTACCTATCTCAAATGTAAAGGTACTGCACTGAATAAAATTTGTTTTACAATATCTATATACAACTCTATATATTTCATATACATTGTCTCCCATTTAAAATCTGGCAATCCAGACATCTATATATCATCGGCCAAACCTTAAGTCGCATTGATAACTCATGCGCAAACCGCTGCTGATAAAGCATCAATCAGCTTGTCAAATTAATCAGACCCTCAAACGGGAACAAATAAAATTAGGATTAACCACGTCCTAATCCAACAGACATATCAGATAACAAAATAAGCAACGCCAAAACCATAATGGCCAAAACAACCGTATGTAAGTCATCAAACAGGAAACAAACAGTTCTTACAGGAATAACATCATTCCAATTTAAAACAAACAAAAAGATAACCCAAAATACAGCCTAATATCTTAGTCAGCCAAATTATCGTCCCCCTCTTCAGCTTCATCTTCATCGTCAACTAACTCACCATTCCGAACTACTTTACTCGGATCCATGGCAGTAAAATCGCTGCCAGGAAACAAAAACTTAGCCTGAATTACCGCACGCTCAAAACCTTCTGCAAAAGCATCTAGGACATCAGTCTGCCGACTAGATTCCATTTGCTTCAATTTCATCGTAACCTCAAGGATTTGTTCACTCATAGAAGTCAATTCACCCTTCTTCTTCTCAAAAGCCTCAGAAACACTTTGATGCTTCTCCTTCTCAACCTTCAATTTCTCTTTCACAGCAGCTAACTCCTTCTCAAGCTCGGCAAGCATATTCTCTTTCGTCTCAAGCTGACCTTTTAACTCGGTGCTCTCAGATGCACACTGTAACATTTTTCTATGTCTCTTTTCCTGGCTCCGACCAATGCTGGCCAGCCGAAAACCCAAAACCTGCGTTATTGCAAAACCAATTAATTGCTTCAAAAAAAAAAAAGAATATGTATATTTTACAACACAGCAGACCTGCATGAATTGGTCTATTCCAAGATCGCCTACTTCATCAATACGAGTAATATCAGAAGCAGACTGCACAACTTCGTCCGCCACCACATTAAAAGGAAAATTCTTGTCCCACAGTGACGAACCATCACCTTCTTCCTCAAACGAGTGGAGCTTCTCTTGCTTCACGATAAAATTCGCCAATTCGTCAAGCTCAACCATCTTCTTCCCCTCCTCCAAGTTTTCCGACTTTCTCTTCTTAAACACGATACCTTTCTTTCTCGGAATCGGTTGATTCACCTCAACCTCCCCTTCCACTTTCTCCGGGTTAGAGGAAGAACCTTCAAAGTTTTTTAACTTAAAACGAGCCCTCATACTCAACGTTGAAACCCCAGGATATCTACCACCTGAAAACAACAAAACAAAACTCTTAGAAATCAGAATTTAGCACGGAACATATGATCAACAAACCCTTACCCAAATATTCCACCACCGAAGCCCTATTTTCCTCCCAAGGCAACAAGTTAGAGACAGATATCAAACCGCCCAAATCAACCATTTCCATTAAAAAATTGATAATACATTCATTCCGCGGCGAAATTAATTCAGGACCCAAAATATGATTAGGATGACAACACCAGAAAAGAGGAAACTGTTCGCCGAGATTCTCGTCCAAGTAGAACGGAAATTCCTTCTCCGCCGATCTCACCTTAAAGAACATCTCTTTAAAGTCTTTGAAAGAGGATTTGTATAATTTAAAAACAGCAAATCCGGGTGTACTGTTCAAATTTACCCAGACACCTTTCCAAACGCCTTTTGCTTGAAAGAGTGAGAAAAAAGCTCTACCTCAGGTTCAATACCCAGGAACTCCATTAATACCTCAAAACACTTTATAAAAGCCCATCCGTTAGGATGAACCTGGGACGGAGCACAGTTCATCTGCTTCAATACACTACATTCAAACTTTGAAAACGGCAATTTCACAAACAACTCCTCAAGGATACAACTATACAAATAAAAACTTTCAAAATCGTTTCTTCTGTGATAAACCCTATCCACACGGTTACACGGAATCAGTTCGATGTGAAAACCGGGCCTCGTTAGTTTCTCTAAAGATATTGCTCTAACACTTTCTTCATCAAAGAACAAAGAGGCCCTAATTTTCACATCCTCACCAACCCAACCATATGACCCATCATCTTCCACCTTAGGCAGTAGCTTTACTTTCGAATCACCCATTTTACTTATCAGACGGAGAAAAGACGAAATGAAGAGAAGAGAGAAAGCAGAAGTTCTAACCTCTTTTACTCATAGTTTAAAACCGCCTTCAGAAGACAAAGAGACTAAAACTCTCACACGAAAGTAACTCAACATCACTTCCTAGCCACTCTTTTAAGAAAATGTTTCATTTCCAAAGTTTAAATCCTGACCGTCCGTCCAAACCCACTTTCAATGGCATAAATGTCACTTTGGAACTTGCACCTGCATTGAAAAGACAGGCATCATCATTAACTGTTCAGGTAACTTTTCCTATGCTATAATAAATGCACCCCACTCGATATGTCAAGTTGAACTGGGGGCTCCTTACGCCGAGCTATAACTCGGTCAAATCAAAATTCAAAGCTCAACCTGCCCTATCTACGTCCAGGCTAAGCTTGGGGGCTGTGATACGACCGTTATACATCGGTTACGATTTATAGCTCGGCGAACATCTTGATAACCGACGAATCCCCTATGCCGAGTTTATGGCAATAAACAACCTTATAATCAGTTACATCGGTTACGCCTTAAACGGTAAATTAAGAAATATGACTGTTACAGTATCTCGGTTATAAAAAGCAATCAGGAAGAATCGGTAAAGGTAGACCTTTCTTGACCCGTTAACTTCTAAGAATAACTCTTTTAAACTGACTTGAGCGTCGAAGTACTTTTGCAGGTACTTCCCCCCTCTTCCTTTTGGTTCTGCTGGCTGGTGGTGGAGTAATACAACTCGAGGATAAGCTCAGCCTACCTTTGCTCGGGGACGATTTATAGTTCGGCTGTAATCAGGCAAGAACAATAATAAAGGAAAAATTAAAGTTGGGTAAAAATAAAAATTATTCATTCTATAATAGAAACAATTATTTTAAAAAAATGAGGTATAATACATATTTTTGTTAAAAATTTAGTTACAATCTTTTCACGACTCAAATTTTTTATTATGAATGAGAGTTATGAGCAATTCAATTGTATTGATTATGTTGGTATTTTTTTTTATGAGAATGTGTAATCAGAACATCTGATTACTTTATTTGTATGAAGGTTTTTTTTTTAATTGAAAGATTCGATTTTTTTATTGTGACTATTTTTTTATTTCAAAGTTCAAAAATTGGATAATTTAATTTTTATTTTTAAAAAATCGGAAGATATTAAAAGATTCGATTTTTACATTCTAAATCAAATAGAGAATCATATTATTTGAGATTAATATCTTTATCGTTTATGAACCTAAACAACATAATTTTTCATTCCAATATAAAAATAATTTGTGTCCTCTCTCTTCACCAATTTTTTTTATTTTATATTTACTTTAATATTAATTAATTTTTCATTTTTTATTAAAAATATTAATCTCGTAATATTTCTCTTTTAATGCTATTATTCCACTTTTATTAATATATTTTTATTAATATCTTTGAAAAGAATTATCTGGAGCCGAAATGAGTATTTACTTTTTCGATAAGGTTCTGTAATTAATGAGATATTGGTGTTTATTTTAGAATGAAGATATATAGAAATTTGGTTGATCTATTTCAATGTCTACTTTCTGTTCACTTTAAGCCGAGCATCACACTAGAATATATTTTATGCTACAGATACATTGATTCTCATACTAGAAATAAAAGTAACTTATCACATCATCAAACAAGTAACGAATTATAATTAATTTCAACTCTTTTAAGTAAACATGCATGCATATATCTTCTAACTACTCATGATATAGGTATATTAATCAATAGCGTTTTGCAAGCGAAAATATAGAAGTGGAATAATAGCGTGGCATGTGTGATGATATAAAATAATATTGGCAAGTTCTAGTCCAAGGGCCAGTTCCTTGAGTTGCCAAGGGTCGAAAATCGCCAAGCTACCGAAGGCGACATAAATAACAGAACAAGGTGGTTGTTGGTTGAGCCAATTCAAACAAGAGAGGTCTTCCTTGAATTACTAATATTTCTTAATTTTTACCCCGTAAATTTAACTAATCTATATAAAAAAATAAAAATCTTAAACGACACGTGATAATTATTTCTAAAAGACAATAAAATCTCTAATAAAAAAAATCTGTTAATCTTGATTGATGATACTTGACGGATAAATCAATAAGTTTGACGTATTAAGTAGACATATTTTATTAATCCAAAAAAATTAATAAAAGAATTAATTAATCTCACATAAATAAAATTCAAAAATCTAAATAATTTTTTTTTTAGAATAATTGTGAATGACTGTTTAGAATTTTTTAATTTCTCTAATAAAAATCTCTAATCTTCTACCTATTCTACGCATCATGCATCAACGGGCATCCACATCTTATGAAGTTGCCGCCAAATAAATAACACACGTACATTCGTTATTTCACATATTTTGATTGTCTTGACGCTTGGAAGGATCCTCTCTTATCTTCTTTATTCAGCCCCCGTTGCCATGGCTGTGATATCCTCCAAATCAATGAAGCCAGCTAAAGAAGTTGTTCGCGTAATTACACATTCCACATGACTCATCATCATTTTCATCTCGTCAAATCCTCGTCAATAATTAGGAATATGAAGGGAAGTTCGGAGTGTTTTAATAAGTTTGAAATTTAGTCTTGTCCATAGTTTAAGTTTGGTTTTGAATGATCTAATTTGTAGAAGAGCGCAGCGTGTATATATATAAAATTGGGTTGGTGTAATAAATAATTTATTAATTTGTTTAAATTAGATTGAAGATTTAAATTTTATTTTGTGTATGTAGTAAGAAATTGGTTAGCTGACAAATTTTTTTATGTCAGACTGAAAGATCAACGTGAAAAACATATATATATTTATATAAAAATTTAAAAGTCGATATTTTTATTAAAATTTAGTCGGTACTTAATTAGTAAAAGAAAAATAAATATTCTTATACCATTAGATCTAATGATATAAAAATATTAGATATAATTTCATATTAATAAATTATTAAAAATACTAATAATAGTCAATTAATGGTTATAAATCATAAAATTTATACTCTCTACACACACATATATATTAAACCAAGATTGCAAGAATCAGATCGATTATTGAATCGGTTGAGTAACTGATTTAATAATTTAATGATTCCACTGGGATTAAACTATAGTTGAACCGATTTAATTAAATATAGAATAAAATTATAAAAAATGTAGAATATAAAATAAAATTTTGTGGTTGTTCCATCTAAATTTAGAATGACAGAAATTCAGATTTCCAGATAAATATATCAATTCATATAATTCATATGGCATTCAACATAATTAAATTCAGTAATTCATCAGTTAATTCACCAAAACTCAATATATAGCAGAATTCAATACAGAAAAATTGAATTTATATAGCAAAATTCAAAATTCAGAATTCTAAAATTGAATTTACATCAAATTTATTCAAAATTACAGAATCTTTAATCCATATAATTAACAAAATAAAGAAGAATTTGAAAAGCAAAACAAGAACTCAAAAGAAAAACTAAAAAATTCTGCATCTGCCATCTGAAACTCTAAACTGGAATCTACCCTAAATTTCTCACTAAATAAAAAATTAATTGAAAATAAAAACAAAAAAAACCCATGAACTCAATAACATCAGCAAGTCAACAACCCAATTCATACAGATAAATAAAATTCAGCAAGTCAGCAATCCAAACCAAATAGACAAAATTTATTAAAAAACAAAGATGTTATGTTAGAGACTTAGAGTACTCACCGCAGAAGAGCACGGCCAAACGATGATGACCAGATGCCCGACAACTACCAAACGATGTCGACGACCAGGATGACAGGCCGACGACCAAACAATGCCTCGTCTGCGACGGTGACGCTTCGATCCGGCGTTTGTTGGAGGTGACGGTGGCGTTTGTTGGAGCTTTGGAAGTGACTATCTTCGAAGAGGAAATTAGGGTTGTGACTTGGGACTCTTCGAAGAGGAGAAGGTGGCTCACTCAGAGTCAGCAGCTTCAATTTCATTTCAGCCCCTTTCTTTTTTTAAAGGCGTCAAAAGATGCCGTTTTGGTGGTTGGGTGGAAAATCGGAGCTTGATAAAACTTGGTCGGTTCGGTAGTTAAGCACCGATTTGACCGATTTTTTAATCAATTTTTTACAAGACGGTTTTACAGGTAGATTGGACCGGCCAGATGACCAGTTCTCAGTTTATCCAAATGAACCGGCCGATCCAGTCCGATTTTCAGAACCTTGAGTTAAACACATATTTGCTATTATAAAAAAATCTCATAAATATAATATTTCAAATCATTTTTTGTTAATTTAATTTTTTTTAAAATTTATATATATTAAAATTGACGTGTACCCTATAAACTCGGAAATAGGATCAAAATCAAAACCAACCAAACAATTCGGAGATCATAATGCAGGAAAATCCAATCACGCAACTCGGTTACAGTTTTAAATTAGTCAAACATCCTCCACAGTTCGTTACCATTAATAACGACACCCACAATATTACTAAAAGATCGAAACAAACAAAAGGAAGCTAACACTTCACTCATTTATATAAAGGAACCAATCAGCTCGGAGAAAACATGTCACACAACATGCTTTATTTTTTTTTACATTGCTTTCTTAACATCTAATTCTGACTTGAGCGTTGGAGTACTTTTTGCAGGTGCTTCTGCTGTTGTGTTTTGTACTACTGAGGTGTTCCATTCTTCTCCTAGGACAACACATAGCTCTCCGTCAAAATTGAGCAGTTGCAAAAAGGAGTCCTTTTACCTCGGTGACACACGAACGGAACAAAAATTTTTATAATCTAAAAGTATAAAATTTAATTTTTGTTGATAAAAAAATTCTATATAAAACAAATAAAAAAGCAAAAGAAAAAAGGATATATATATATATAAAAGAAAAAATTTAGGGCCAATACTTTTATTAAAATTTGGGTAGTACTTAACCATCAAAAGAAAAATGAGTAATCCTACATCATTAGATATCATCTCACACTATTAAAAATACTGATGATAGCTAATTGATTACTACACATCACAAATACTACAACAATATAGACTATTTTTTAGGATTATTATGTGTCAAAAAAAATTAAAATTCGTCAAAAAAATAAATTTTGACACTATTTTAACTGTAAAAATATGTTAATTGACATATAAGTAATTGTAAAAAAAGTTTAAATCTTATTTTGATAAATATTGGCCGTTAAAAATAATTTGTTAGAAAAATTTGAGAATATATTTTTTGTGATACTTATTAATCGTCAAAAATACTATTTATTTTGACACTTATTGACCATAAAAAATTCTCAACAAAATTTTTTAACAAAGAATGAGATGAGATCTTGAAACTGAAGAATAAACTGAGATTTTGAAGATAAAAAATGAGTAATATGATCCTAAATTGAGAGTAGTGTAATGCCAAAATTAACGGAGCTCAATGAAGAAAAAAAATAATGAAGTAAATTGAAAATAAATAAGTGTCAAAATTAAGGAGTAATTTTCTACAATCAAATTATTCATAAAAAAATATAGAAAATTTGACATTTGTAATATTTGTCAAAAATATATAAATTTTTACACTTAACTATGGCCGTTAAAAAAAATTATGTTAAAATAGCTCTATTTTCTTGTAGTGAAATTATACTGATTTCTTAACACTCATCGTATAAAAATTTACGTAAATTTAAAAAAATTCTTGAATACGTTAAAAATATATGTATTTATTTATTTTTTTATGTGCTTAAATTTTTTAAAAGAATAGCATTATAACAAACATAGTTATTTGTGAATTAAGTATTATTTAACTGTAACAAAGAATTATATATTACGTAATAATAAAAATATGTAAAAACCTGTCCATCCCCACCTCAAGCACACTGCAAGGGCCAGATAAGATAAATAGTGTTGATCGAACAGCACTACTCAAATAAAAAGAATATTTTGTATTCGATGGGAAATTTTATCCAACTTAGCTTGTATGTGCATATAATCATATATATATATACGTCAATCAAGGAACATATCCCTATCTTTGAAATGAAAAGGACATCGGCACACATATACATTGCATCATGCATCTCATCCTTCTGCCACGTACTCCTCCCCGGCTTTACCATTTGTCAAAATTTATTCCAAAATTAATAATGCGTATGCATGGATGCTCATCACCTACGTAGCTCCTCATAATATCATATATAGCTTCCTACACTTCATAGTTTCATTGCAGTTAACCTTATTTTATTTATTTCCCAATTTCTTTTCATTTTCTTTTTATATTCCAATCACATTAATAGCAATGCTATAATACTACTACCTTTTTATTTCTGTAATTATTTGACTGTATAAAATTGCATTTATACAAAGTTGTGTCGTCCATACCATGTGCATGACAATAATTAACGCACTGCATTTAATTAGAGCTAAATATATAAAGGGAAATAGTATAATAAATTGGAGTTTGATCAACAATATGCTTCGGAATTAAACAAAAAGGTTCACTCCATGAGATTAATTATAGTAAGTGATATACAAGATATAGGTCATATTGGAAAACGCTCTTCGGAGATTATATATTATATTTAATATTTTGGTGAAATGCAGATTCCAAAATTAAAGCCGCGCCAGGGTATCATATATAACAAGAAAAAGAGGGGTGGGGGGCTAGGGGGCGAGGAAGGGGTTCGGTTATGATGATATAGTGCAACTAAATTATCTTCTGATAAGGCCGTGTTTGAATGTTTGCAACTTTGAATTGTATTGCACTAGTCTTAGTTTTCTAGAGCCATAGAGCACCGGCATCTCTGAGCATTCTCTTGAGTGAGCCATTGAGGTGAAGGGTCATGACGGTGTTGGCTGAACCCACAAACTTGCCTCCGATAAACACTGCCGGGACTGAAGGGTTGCACCCTAGCCTCACCAGAGCCCACTCCATTTCCTTACCCCTTGAATCCTCGTCTAGCTCGCAAATTGCCGGTCCAACCCCTTGCTCGTAGAACAACCTCTTTATCGCATGGCTCATCCCACACGAACTCTTGCTGAATATAACCACTGCCTTTTGTGATGCCAATTTTGCTATGCGATCCATTATTGATTCTCTTTTTGAGAATTAAACTTCTACTAGTTATATAGGAAAAATGGCTGTTATCGGCTTTTGCTTGGTTCGGCTTGGTACTAGAGTACCACTTACTTATATTAGAGGTTATAATGACGATGATTAATAGGAGAGAAATTAATAAGAAATCTGAAAAGAAGGGAGCATTATTAGATCGAGGAAGTTTTGGTGTGGATTTAGTTTGTGATGTCATTGAAGGTTTAAGGGCTTGGTGTATTTATATATGGTGGGAGCGAGTGAGGGACATGCATAAATTATGAGAATAAGGTTAAGCGAGCTATACTATTTAGTATCCAAAATGCAGATAGGAATATAATGAAAGAAAGTGGTAGGAAATTTTATTATTATTATTTTGATCAAAAGTATAGTACACACTTTATTCAGTATTATAATAAGATGATAAATGCATATAAAAGAAAGAAAAAGTACAGAGAATTAATTTCTAGTTAGTTAACATTAATTAATTTTATTTTAAAATTTATAATTTAAAATTTAGAATTAATAATATGTGGTTTAAGATTTAAAATTTTAAATAAATAAAATTATTTTTTAAAATTAATTAATATTGACTTAAAAAAATTATTTCTCTAGTATTACTCTAAATGAATTGAGAATAAAATATATTGAACTACAAACAAAATTAAACACGTATTTAAATTTAACTCTATTCGTACTTCTAATATATTATAATATATATGTAGTTAAAAATTTTGTACATGTATGATGAATTTAGTGGAAATCAAATGTACATATTTTTTTTTCTTTTATAATTTCATCAAATCGTTGAACCAATCAATTTAATTTTAATAAGAATTTGATATCGATTGATAATTGTATTATTTATAATTTTAATATAAATTTTATTATAATTTTAAAATTTTTAATTTTAATATAAATTTAATATTATATTTTTTATTTTTTTAGTATATTATAAAATATAAAATAATTAAAATTATTTTTTTAAAAGTTATTTTGGTTGTTGATAGAATCGAATGAAAAATTTTAAGATGTAAGTTTGATTAGAGTTGAGAAATTTATAACTTACCAATAAAATATAATTAAAATTTAGAAAAAAATAAATTTACAAATAAAATTAGAATGAATTACCTAAATTTTAAATGTAAACCCTTTGCATGAATAGTTTTTTTAGAATCAAAAGATGAAGGTTATTCTTTAATAAGAGTTTATGCTCAAAAATACCCATTGATTTGATGGGGACTTGTGTGGTGCCAGTTGGTAACAGGCCCAGCTACTTGTGTGAGAAAGAATAACGAATTAGATGAGCCAAACAACGGTGAGAGTGGGGACCACGTACGGTAACTAGAGAGAGGGGGAGGGGATGTGAAGGAATGTTGAGGTAATACTTTTAAGCGAACGAAAATGCCCCTGGATTGATTGCGTGGGTGTGAATGTCATGGTGCGTAAAGAATGTCAACTTTGGATAGAGGAATAGATAACACGTGGGTTGGCGTCGAAGAGAGAGTGACTCAAGGATGACACTAATAGGGAGCTGCTTCCATTTGCATCACTAAAAGTCTAAAACTACTGGAGGTGAATATATGTTAGATCTTTTGATTTTTTTTTTTTTTTTGAGAGCAAAACTCCATCCTGCATTCCTCCTTAATCATTTACTTAAATGACCATTTATTTTTTGATAAAGTATTTGATGGATTTTTTATGAGAATTTTATTTAATGGAATTGTTCTAAATGTTTATAGAAATTTTTTAATTTATTATATTTTATTCATTCACACCCAATAAAATTTTTGATATTCTATTTTAAATCCCACCAATTATTAAATATTTAATCACACTGAAATTAGTAAATTACTATCGGACTTTTGATGACATTTTTTGTTTTTATTGAAAGTAATTTATCTACTATTTTATTTTTGTTATTGTACTATTGTTTGATGTTGGTTCCTATAATAGGTTTAGATATAGCTCTCAAAGTTCTGATTTCTACACTTGACGTCAATTTTGGATAACGAACAGAAGGCTCCCAAACCACTCCTATATCCTCCTGTGGTAAACTTCTCGAATTAATACTTTACTTGTAATATTAAATCTCTACATTTTGGTTCCAAATTTCATTTCTTGAATTTTACCTTCTCTCAAATTAAAAAATTAATCAATCGAATCATGTAATCTGAAGTGCTATAAATTATAAAGAACTAAAGCCAGAAATAGCTTAAAAACAGAAACTTCGTTCAGTCCATAGAGATCGAAAGAGGAGATGAGAGAAGAGTGGATATCACATGAAGTCATTCCGACGAAGAAATTTTTGGTGCATGCTCTTGCCGTTGAGGGCTAACTGGCCGTCTTCTCATGGAGTTGAAGGTTGCCTCTGTTCTTATTGTTCTTAGCTTGGAGTATTATTCATTTTTATTTTTTATGCGTGGGTTGTTTAAAGAATATATGAAGTTTTGTCTCTAATAGGTTAATACTAAAAGATAAATTAGAACAAATATGTAAATATTTAGATAGTTCCATCAAATAGAACTTTCGCTAGAAATTCCACCAAATATTTTGCCTTGTTTCTTAACAAAATAAAAATAGCAAAAATTTATGGAGCCAGCAATTTTGTTAAAATGTCAATATTTAACCAATAAAAAAATAAGCAATTTTATATTATTAGATATAATTTTACATCATTAAAAATACCAATAATAATCAATTAATGACTATAAATTACAAAACTTGCTAGCCTCTTAAGCCTTAACACTCCTCTACAAATAATTATAACGTTGCCGGCTCCAAACAATTTTTGTTAGACGTTCTAGTCTTTCGATTAAGGTAAAAACTCATGTGAAGTCGACTTTACGTGAAGTTGATATTTGATAGCCGTTAGATGAAAATTTAGTCAAATTAGTCAAATTATCTAATGACTCTTAGGTATCAACTTCACGTAAAGTGGACTGCACCTGAGTTTTCACCTTCTATTAATCTCTCTGTGAAGTCTTAATAAATCTATCTCTCCGTACACACTGCTAGTGATTTAATTTAGCATTGCTTTTTCCCTCACGTAGACCTTGTTCATTTATTTTGTATTCATGAATGAAAATAAATGAAACCAAAATATATAGTTTTTGGCCCTAAGTGGACTATGTTATTTTTGAAAGAAAAAGTAAATCAGCAAATTTTAAACATTTTTATTTAATATTTATTAATTTTAAATTTATTTTAAAACTAAAATCTGATTAATTTATATTAATCACATTTTTGAATAATAAAAATTTGGTAAATTAATCGCTCCATAAATACAATCAACTTTTCCTCCCATAGTATCAACCTTTTCCCTCGTGCAGACCACTGTTTTGCTGTCGTTGCAGTGGGCCACCATTCTCACCGCAAAGATCACTGCTTCTGTAGTGCGCTGTCGTTCTCGCTGGATTTCTTGCGCGTGTGGTCTGTCAAGCATCGCACAGACCGCCGGCTCACCGTGTAGAACACCGTTGATGTCGCTGGTGTAGGGATAAGGAACATCCATTCTCAAATAAAAGAAACATTCAATCTCGAATAAAAAGGAACATCTAATAAATTGAAGAAACAACGTCTACTAATCTTTGGAGAATGAGACGTAACTCGACAGCGTGATGGAAGAGGAAGAAGAGGCAAGACATGATGGAGGAGGAAGAGGAAGAGACGCAGCGTCACGACGGAAATAGTTGAGACACGACGTGACGGAAGAGACAGACAGCGTGTCGCAACGATAGGGTGGCAATGGAATAGAAGGCGATGGAGGAGACGTACGACTTGGCGTGACTTCTCGACCATGGTGGACGGCGTCCTTGCTGCAGAAGCAACACGATGCGATGAGCTCGTTCACGGCAGCATTGGAGGAGGCGATGGCAGCACAGACGTGGTTTTTGTGATGGAAATTGATGGCATGGGTGACGGAAATTGATGGCACGAGTGACAACATGCAAAGTAAAAGAATGAGGCGGCTGCATGTTTTTATTGATACTAGGATTAAGAAAAATATAAATAGTGATTTTTTTTTTGTTTTACTAGATTTTGGATCCATCCAATAGAAGTTAGTTGAACTCCCATTAATTATTTAGCGGAATTATTTTTAAAAAGGAGATCTCATTAGAATGCTCTAACATCAAGGCAAAAGCGCAGCCAAAGAATTCACTCTAATGCCTCGTATTTATTTATATTCCGACCAAAAAATTAATAAAAATGAACGGACCAAACCAATAGATAAAATTAAAAAAAAAAATACACATCAAACTCTCTAGATCACGTTTGCTAGTTACGAAACGAAAAAAGAAAATAAAATAAAAATTTCAATTGATTTAATTACAATTCGACAATTCGTATTTGAAATCCACATAACAAAATCAAAAAAAAAAATTTATATGATGGTTGTGGTAATGTTTGACTAAAGTCTTAAAATAATCTTTTGAGATTAATTTGGCGTACTGAAATCATTTTTAAAATTTAAATTATATGAAAAATATTGATGAGATTGGCCAATGTGACTCATTAATTCGTAACTTATTTTTTATTAATAATTTATTTATGTAACGAACTTGTCATTAATAATACACGTCACGTCATAATTTAATCATATATAATGATATAATGACAAAACAATGAATGATATGTAATATGTTGACATAGATGACGTGTATTAATATTATTTGTCTAATAATGTGTCCGTTTAATCTACATATTGCAACATAATTTTACACGTTTCACCAACATATTATTAAAGCAGATGCATCAAATTGATTTATAATTTTATATTAAATAACCCATTTTAGTCGTTATGTTATTATGTATTTGATGTTTTGATCGAAAATAAAATTGCGTAGTGACTAATTTGGAAATGACAAACTAAACTATAATGAGATGGCAATCTTTTATCTTTGTCTCCAAGAACATATAGGAGTTTTTTTAGTTATTATTATTTTTTTATGATAACTATATAAACTGAAAGAAAAATTGGAGCTTTGCTATTTATATCCATCGGTTAAATCAGCACCCATATAATGAGATACAATAATGTACAATTCATCATCAAGAAATTCAATAATAATAATTGTTACGGTAGGTAACCGGAGATTAATAGAATGGATGGCGCTAGTTGGCCCAATCGTCTGAGGATGGTGGTCTCCGAGCTGGTTTGCACGCTGGAGCCTCTTTCCGACTTGTGTACGCGAGTGAATGGGGGGTGGTACCTGCAAAGACACTCCGATGCCTAAGTTAGCAAGGATGTGAGCAGGTCTAGAGAGTATTGAGCTTCGGGATACCTGAGGGGAGTCAGTGTATTTATAGTGGTGAGCCAATAACCACCGTTGGAGTAGTGCCATATTTCTAGGGTATTAACCGTCCCACTATCTTAGGGAGGTTAAGATATGGCTCGATAAAGTAGTTAGAGAGATTTTAGGGGCAGTTACTCATTTGAATGAGTGCTTATCTGCCAGCTATTCTCCGACCCGACTTCTTTGGAGTAAGTCGGGTTTAACACCGACTTCTTAGTGCGAAGGTTGGCGTTCAGCAAGGCTCAATCCTCTGGATTAGGCCTTTTATTTGGACCTGGGCCTTTATTATTGGGCCAGGGTATGAACAGTGCCCCTACTTGAGCCCAAGATCTTTATAAGACTTTGGGTTCAAGTATTTTACTCGGGATCGTAGCCGACTTGTTGGAGGACCGACGTGATTTTCTGAAACCGACGTGACTTTCCGTGTCTTTTTGGTTCTGACAGTTACGTCTAATCAAGCGTCGTGTCCGTTAGGGATGTGCGTAGACTTTGGTAACGGTGCATTCTCATTAATGACTGCTCCGCTTTTACCATTATGCCCCTTAGCATGTTTATAAATACTTTCCTTCTCTTTCATTTTTTCGTTTCTGCAATTTTTCAAATTTCTTCTTGCTTTGTTCGTGCTTCATTCTTGCGTTCGGAGACCTCTGCTTCTTCCAACCTTCGCTTTTGGACAAAGGTTAGCGTTTACTTTTATGACATGCTTTGTGTTTGCATGCTTTTATTTTCTTTGGAGGGGAAGAAGTGACGTTGTAGGCTTTCGTATCCCCTTAGGGACTCTCGTTTTTTATTCTTTTTCCTTTTTCCTTTGTAGGTTTTCATCGTATTTTTAGAAAAAATGTCTTCTGTAGAAGCTCTTTCTCAATGGGTTGATGTCACAGTCCTGGGGGAGGAACCCTTGGTCGATGCTGAGTTTATTACTCATCTTCGTACTCATCACAGGATTTGTGTTTCTGAGGATGACGAGACAAAGTATGAGTTGGTAGTCTCGGGTCCAGAAGACTGGGTTTGTTTTGGGAGGGCCAATGAGGCGGCCTCTCATTTTTTCTTTATGTATGAATGTATGATCACCCGTTTGGGTGTCTTTCTTCCTTTTTCAGATTTTGAGATGTCTGTTTTGCACCACTGTCGAGTTGCCCCTACCCAACTTCACCCCAATTCTTGGGGTTTTCTGAAAATTTATCAATTTATTAGTCACGCTTTGGACTTTCCGACCTCTTTGAGGATTTTCTTTTTTCTTTTCCACATGACTAAGCCCTTTAGTGGGCTAAACAACAAGCAGCAATGGGTGTCTTTCCGTGCCATACAAGGTCGAAGAATTTTCACCCTTTTTGACGAATCCTTCCATGACTTCAAAAATTATTTTTTCAAAGTGCAAGTTGTAGAGGGTCACCACACCTTTTTTTCTGGATGATAACTCTTCTCCTCGCTTTCCATTATACTGGCTGGAAGCCTCCCCTTGTGAGAAATACGGTCTAGATGACCTGGATGAAGTGGAGGCTGCCATTGTGGGATTCCTCCGAGAAGTGTGGGGGAGGGCCCCTTACTTGGATACTAAAAAGTTTCTCCAAGGGTCTCCGACCTTTATCCAAGCACAGCTAGATAGCTTTCTCTTGTTTGTTAGATTCCCGACTTGTTAACTGATCATTCCGACTTGTTTGGTTCCTTAGCTATTGTTTTCTTTTTTCAGAAATGGCAAAGACAAATGCTCAGGAATCTTTCCAGAGAGTCCAGGAGGCTAAAGCCAAGTCTCGCGCTCGCACTGGTGGTGCCAGGGTTATCTCTCCTCCTCCTCCTCCTCGGAACGTTGGGACTCTTTCCAAGCCCATTGTGATTTCTTCTTCCGCTCCCTCTCAGCCGCCCGCCGTCGTCCGACCTTCCCTTGATCCAAAGAAGCGCAAGACCTTAGAGTCTGGCTCTTCTGGTGGGGTTAAGGCGGATGCTATTGCGTTCGTCCGAAAGAATATCTATCCTCATGCTCGTATAAGCATGGATGATATGTCCGTTCGGAGCCACCTTACCACTATGATCGAGGAGAGTCTTAAAGCGGCGGGGGTCTGTGGCAAGCTCTTGGATATTTTCGAGAAGGCTCCTCTCAGCTCTTTAGGGATGACCTCGAGGGTCGAGGAGCTGGAAGGAAGGCTTCGTTCATATCAAGACCATGAGGGAGAGCTGAAGAAGGAAATCGCCAAGTTGAGGGAGGAGAGAGATACCTTCTGGGAGAAAGGGAAGGTTTTGCAGGCCCAATGCAACATGGAGATGGAGTTGAGAAAAACAGCACAGGCCAGCTATCAAAGTTTATTCAATGATCTTGTGTCTGTGAAGAATGATTTGCTGAATTCTCGGAAGGCATATGATGAGTTGGAGGACTCTATTGCTGATGGCGCCGAGGAGTCTTGGAGGATCTTCCTAGAGCAAGTCAGAGTTATTGCTCCCGACTTGGATCTTTCTCCTTTACATCCTGACAAAGTTGTTATTGATGGTGCCATTGTGGATCCTCCTGCCCCCGTGATCGTTTTCGAGTCAGAATTAAAGACTCGGGGGCAGAGGATTATTGAGTCCCCTCCTCGTTCTAAGGACGCTCCGAGTTCTTCAGTAGATCCTCCTATCTCTTCATCTCCCATGGATGCCTCTAGTGGCACTTTTCCTGACTCTGGTGGCGGTGATCCTTCTTCTAAAAAATGATTTGTGGCTATTCGGGGGTCCGGCCTGTGGGCCCCCGTTTTTAAACTCTTTATTTATTTCTGGTTGGTGGTGTTGATTGAACAATTTCCTTTGGCCTTTTAAGGCCGTAAACAAAATATTTTATGAGTACCCTTTTTAATAAGGGTTTTAACTTAACAAAATAAATACCCTTTTTTGGATAAGGGTTTAAGTTACTTTGTGCGTATATGCTTTTTTGATTTTCCGAATTCCCCTTGATCTTTTCTTGAAAACCTTTCCTTTTGGCTTGTTTGTTTTTCTGAGCCCTTTGTTTAAGGACTTTTGAAACAGCCTTTAAACCTTTCCCTAGGTTTTTCAATCTCTTTTTATTATCCCTTATACTCAACTTCACTCTAGTGAGTTCTTATGACTTAGGTTATTTTTGCGATGCGTTTTTCTTCTACTCGGTCCTTCACTCCGATTTACGGGTCGAAGTATTTCCGAGCTTTTCTACTCGGGTTCTCATTTCGACTTGGGAGTCGGATTGTTCCCGAGTTTTTTACGATCAACTCATATAACCTCTTTACACCGACTTGTACCTCGTCGTTTTATCCTGACGACCATCTAGGTCGGTTCATGGGATTTTCACGTTTTGTCGAGCTTAAGTCGGTGCGTTTCGTAGAAAGACTTAAAAAATAAAAAGGACTTTATAAGAGATATTGTAGATGAAAAAGATCTTTATTAATTGGGGAGGTACCTTCTTGCTACTAAGGGTTTTAATAGCCTATTTTCCCTTAGCCTCTACTATGATACCTCGTTAAAAATCCTTCTCCAGAAAAAACCCTTTTGGGAAAAAATCATGAAGTTGGGAAAAGAGTACATCAGGGAGTAGAGTTCGCTTTTAACTGTAGTACCTTTTCATATTACAAGCATGCCACGACCTTGGGAATTCAGCGCCGTTCAGGTCGGTTATTTTATAATAACCTTTTCCTAAAACTTCATTGACTTTGTATGGTCCCTTCCAATTTGCGGCGAGCTTTCCTTCTCCGGATTTGTTGACTCCGATGTCGTTTCTGATTAAGACCAAGTCATCCGGAGCAAATGTTCTTCGAATGACCTTTTTGTTGTACTTTGTAGTCATCCTTTGCTTCAACGCTGCTTCTCTTATCTAGGCATCTTCTCGGACTTCGGGGAGCAAGTCGAGCTCCTCTTTGTGCCCCTGTATGTTTCCGATCTCGTCATGGAGAATTACCCTTGGGCTTTGCTCATTGATTTCTATTGGTATCATTGCCTCTACACTATAGACTAGTCGGAAGGGTGTTTCTCCAGTGGCGGATTGGGGCGTTGTCCTGTAAGCCCATAGCACTTGAGGGAGCTCTTCAGCCCAAGCTCCTTTTGCTTCTTGCAATCTCTTCTTTAGCCCTGCCAGTATGACTTTGTTGGCTGCCTCGGCTTGCCCATTGGCTTGTGGGTGCTCCACCGAGGTGAACTGATGTTTGATTTTCATACTGGCTACCAAGCTTCTGAAGGTAGCATCGGTGAATTGGGTTCCATTATCCGTAGTGATGGAATAACGTATCCCATATCTTGTGATGATATTTTTGTAGAGGAACCTCCGACTTCTTTGAGCGGTGATGGTGGCCAATGGTTCTGCTTCTATCCACTTTGTGAAATAATCTATTCCCACGATCAGGTATTTGACTTGTCCTGGCGCTTGGGGAAAAGGACCTAACAAATCCATTCCCCATTTTGCAAAAGGCCATGGAGAAGTGATACTGATAAGCTCTTCTGGTGGAGCCACGTGGAAATTTGCATGCATCTGGCATGGTTGACACTTTTTCACGAATTCTGTGGCATCTTTCTGCAAGGTCGGCCAATAGAATCCAGCTCGGATTACTTTCCTGGCTAGTGACCTTGCTCCGAGATGGTTTCCGTAGATTCCACTATGTACTTCCTCCAACACCTCGGCAGTTCTCGAGATCGGTACACACTTTAATAGTGGTGTTGATATCCCCCTTCTGTAGAGAATATTTCTCACCAAGGTGTAGTGTTGTGCTTCCCTTCGGATCTTTTTAGCCTCTTTTTCCTCTTTAGGGAGGATGTCGAATTTCATGTATTCGACTAAGGGGTTCATCCATCCGAGGTTTAAACCGACTACTTCAAGTACTTCTTGTTTGTCATCTACTTTTACTACTGAGGGTTCCTGGAGGGTTTCTTGGATCAGGCTTCTGTTGTTCCCTCCTGGTTTGGTACTTGCTAACTTGGATAGGGTGTCCGCTCTGTTGTTTAGATCCCGAGTTATGTGTTTGACCTCGGTTTCTGCAAAACGCCCGAGGTGCTCCAGAGTTTTCTCCAAGTACCTCTTCATATTAGGGTCCTTTGCCTGATATTCTCCGCTTATTTGGGAGGTCACCACTTGTGAGTCGCTGTATATCATCACCTTTGTAGCGCCGACTTCTTCTGCCAGCTTCAATCCAGCAATCAAGGCTTCATATTCTGCCTGATTATTTGAGGCTGGGAATTCAAATTTTAAGGAAACTTCTATCTGGGTTCCTCTTTCATCTACCAATATTATGCCTGCGCCGCTTCCTGTTTTGTTGGAGGATCCGTCTACATAGAGTTCCCATGTAGTTGGTTTTTCCTCCTGATCCCCTGCGTATTCTGCAACGAAGTCGGCGAGGCATTGGGCTTTGATCGCGGTCTGAGTTTCATATCTTAAGTCGAACTCGGAGAGCTCTATTGCCCATTGGACCATTCTCCCTGCAACATCCGTCTTTTGGAGGATTTGCTTCATGGGTTGGTTCGTACGGACTCTTATTGTATAAGCCTGAAAGTAGGGTCGTAGCCTTCGTGAGGCTATTACTAAGGAGTAGGCAAACTTTTCTAGTTTGTGGTACCTTAGTTCAGGGCCTTGTAGAACTTTGCTGATGAAGTAAACTGGATGTTGTCCGACCTCGTCTTCTCTTATCAAGGCTGATGAGACAGCCTTGTCCGCTACGGATAAGTACAGGACGAGGTCTTTTCCAGATACTGGTCGGGTTAGAATAGGAGGTTGGCTTAAAAACTTTTTGAACTCCTGGAACGCCTCCTCGCATTCAGGAGTCCATTCGAACTGGCATCCCTTTCTTAGTAAGGAGAATAGTGGAAGGGATTTCAGTGCCGACCCTGCCAAAAATCTGGAGAGGGCTGCAAGTCGGCCATTCAGCTGCTGGACTTCTCTCAAACAAGTCGGACTTTTCATTTCTAGGATGGCTCTACACTTGTCGGGATTGGCTTCGATCCCTCTTTGTGTTAGCATAAACCCTAGAAATTTCCCCGCTTCCACCGCGAAGGCGCACTTTGCGGGATTTAATCTCATCCCGTGCAGCCTTATGGTGTCGAAGACTTGAGAGAGGTCTGTCAAGAGGTCAACTTCTTTCTTGGTTTTTACCAGCATGTCATCGACGTATACTTCCATCAGACTCCCCAGGTGAGGGGAAAACACTTTATTCATCAACCTTTGATATGTGGCTCCTGCATTCTTCAGTCCGAATGGCATGACCACGTAGCAGAAATTAGCTCTAGGTGTGATGAATGATGTTTTCTCCTGGTCGGGCTCATACATCGGGATTTGATTATAACCCGAGTAGGCGTCCATAAATGATAAGTATTGGTACCCCGAGCTGGAGTCCACTAAGGTATCAATACTTGGTAGGGGATAAGGGTCCTTGGGACATGCTTTATTTAAGTCGGTATAGTCGACACACATTCTCCATTTGCCAATCTGTTTTTTGACTAGCACTACATTGGCTAGCCATGTTGGGTATTTGACTTCTCTGATGAAGCCAGCTTCCAGAAGTGCCTGTACTTGTTCTTCTACTATTAGGGCTCGTTCTGGGCCGAGCTTGCGTCTTCTTTGCTGTACAGGTCGGGATCCTGGATAAACCGAGAGTTTATGGGACATGAGTTCTGGGTCTATCCCGGACATGTCTGAGGCCTTCCAAGCGAAGAGGTCGAAATTATCTCTTAGGAGCTTAGTCAACTCTTGTTTTAGGGTTTCCCCTAGGTTGGCTCCTATATGAGTATTTTTCCCTTCCTCTTTACCGACCTGTATCTCCTCGGTTTTTTCTCCCGGTTGTGGTCGCAGCTCTTCTTTGGCCCTTGCGCCACCGAGCTCTATAGTGTGAACTTCTCTGCCTTTTCTTCTTAGATTTAGGCTTTCATTGTAGCATTTCCTCGCCAATTTCTGGTCTCCCTTTACCGTAGCTATTCCCCCTGAGGTCGGGAATTTCATGCAGAGGTGGGGAGTGGATACCACTGCTCCGAGTCGATTGAGGATAGCTCTGCCGATTAAAGCATTATACGCTGACCCCACATCAATGACTATAAAGTCTATACTCAGAGTCTTTGATTTTTCCCCTTTTCCAAAAGTGGTGTGAAGGGGCAAAAATCCTATTGGTTTTATTGGCGCGTCCCCTAATCCGTATAGGGTGTCGGGATAGGCTCTTAATTCTTTCTCATCCAACCCTAGTTTGTCAAAAGCGGGTTTAAAAAGGATGTCCGCTGAGCTTCCTTGGTCTACTAGGGTTCTGTGGAGATGGGCATTGGCTAGGATCATAGTTATTACCACTGGATCATCATGTCCAGGGATTATCCCTTGCCCATCTTCTTTAGTAAACGAAATGGTAGGGAGGTCGGGTGACTCTTCCCCGACCTGGTAGACTCTTTTGAGATGTCTTTTGCGAGAGGATTTGGTAAGTCCCCCTCCCGCGAACCCTCTTGAGATCATATGGATATGTCTCTCTGGTGTCTGCGGTGGTGGGTCTCTTCTATCCATATCGTCTCGCTTTCTCTTCCCATGACCGTCTGACCTTTCTATGAGATATCTATCAAGCCGACCTTCTCTAGCCAGCTTTTCTATCACATTTTTGAGGTCGTAACAGTCGTTTGTGGAGTGACCATATATTTTATGGTACTCGCAATAATCGTTGCGGCTTCCCCCTTTTTTATTTTTAATAGGTCTAGGGGGTGGCAGTCTTTCAGTGTTGCAAATCTCTCTGTATACATCCACTATAGAGACTTTTAGGGGAGTATAAGAGTGATATTTTCTTGGCCTCTCGAGACCGAGTTCTTCCTTTTTCTTGGTTTCCCTTTCCCTCTCTTTTGTTGAGGGAGGGGCCCAGGTCGCCAACTCAGGTCTCTTAATTTGGCGTTTTCCTCCATGTTGATGTACGTTTCAGCTCTTTCCTGTACATCACTTAGAGAAACGGGGTGTCTTTTAGATATGGATTGTGAGAAGGGACCTTCTCTGAGTCCATTGACTAACCCCATTATGACTGCCTCTGCGGGCAGGTCTTGAATTTCCAAACATGCTTTATTGAACCTTTCCATATAGGCTCGTAAAGATTCTCCGACCTCCTGTTTTATTCCCAGGAGGCTCGGTGCATGTTTCACCTTGTCCTTCTGGATCGAGAACCTCATCAAAAACTTCCTTGAGAGGTCTTCAAAGCTAGTAACCGACCTCGGGGGGAGGCTATCGAACCACTTCATCGCTGCTTTCGATAAAGTGGTCGGGAAGGCTTTGCATCGCGTAGCGTCGGAAGCGTCAGCTAAGTACATCCGACTTTTGAAGTTGCTTAGGTGATACTTTGGGTCCGTGGTTCCGTCATAGAGGTCCATATCAGGGCTTTTGAAGTTCCTTGGAACCTTTGCCCTCATTATGTCCTCGCTGAAAGGATCCTCCCCACCTAAGGGTGGGTCTTCTTGTTCGTCTCGGGAGTTGCGACCTTTGAGGGAGGATTCTAACTTTAAGAGTTTTCTTTCTAACTCTTTTCGTCATTCCATCTCCTCTTTCAGGCTCTTTTCAGTTTCCTTTTGTCGCTCCCGCTCTTGTTCTAACTGTTCCAGGCGGCTGTGGACTAATCCCATGAGTTCAGTTACATGGGGTGGTCCTTCTTTTTCGGACTCGCGCCCTTCTGAGGAGTTTACCTTCGGGTTTTTTACTCCGGAGGTGCCTTCTCTGTGCTGATTATCGATTTCCTGGTGGAGGGTGAAGTCCACATCGTTATTGCCTGTGTCCAGATTCTCTTGCTCAGAATCTGTCTCCACATGGCCTTCTTCATGGGATCTGTCCGCCATCGATGGATGATCTCTCGGGTCCCCGGCAACGACGCAATGTTACGGTAGGTAACCGGAGATTAATAGAATGGATGGCGCTAGTTGGCCCAATCGTCTGAGGATGGTGGTCTCCAAGCTGGTTTGCACGCTGGAGCCTCTTTCCGACTTGTGTACGCGAGTGAATGGGGGGTGGTACCTGCAAAGACACTCCGATGCCTAAGTTAGCAAGGATGTGAGCAGGTCTAGAGAGTATTGGGCTTAGGGATACCTGAGGGGAGTCAGTGTATTTATAGTGGTGAGCCAATAACCACCGTTGGAGTAGTGCCATATTTCTAGGGTATTAACCGTCCCACTATCTTAGGGAGGTTAAGATATGGCTCGATAAAGTAGTTAGAGAGATTTTAGGGGCAGTTACTCATTTGAATGAGTGCTTATCTGCCAGCTATTCTCCGACCCGACTTCTTTGGAGTAAGTCGGGTTTAACACCGACTTCTTAGTGCGAAGGTTGGCGTTCAGCAAGGCTCAATCCTCTGGACTAGGCCTTTTATTTGGACCTGTGCCTTTATTATTGGGTCAGGGCATGAACAATAATATTAAAAAACTCACTTAAAACTCAAATAACATCAGGCTAACTGTCACTAACTGCAAAAGAATTCTTAACTATTAAAAAAAATTATTAATTAATAATTTAATATATTTATTTTTTAACATAAAAATTAGTTCTATTTTAAATTAACATCCAAATTATATAATAATATTATATTTTTTTTTATAACTTGCAGGTAGAGTGGGATATTCGAATATTAAAAACGGATAGAATTAGGATTCAAATATTCTCAACATATAATTAAATTTATATAAAAATTTAAGCCTACAGATTGAATTCAAATTTTATCTTACCCTATTCATTGTTATTCTTTAACTGTCAGCCCATGATTCTATTACATCTTTAATTTTGGGACATTTTATTATTTGCATGCTAGACATATATAGGCTAAGAATTTCTCCCATTATACTAGTAACAGACACACACACACATATTATCAACACAATTGTGTAAACCACCGTTTTGACACTTAAAAGATGTAATTTGAACAGAAATATTTTTTGAATAAATGAAATATACTCGTAGTTTCTAGAATAGTTAGAAACAAAAGTTTGACAAGATTCACAAAAATTGTCCCTCAAATAAAAATGACTTAAGTCTAACATATTTCACAAAATATAAACAAAATTTATCAACTATATATAGGTAGGGTCAAGAGTGACTTTCTTCTATATTTTGTTAACAGACAAAATTTGAGAACCAAAATAATTAAGCCATAATTAGTCAAAAATTTTTTAATTTAACTTCATTTATTAATTTTTTTATATTTTGATTTTTTTATCCCACTCTCTTATCACTCAACTTATCACATTATATCTGTAACTATTAGAATATAATATATCATATATTAATGAGACTTTTTATAATTTATTTTTTATATATACCATTTCATTAAAAACTAATCATAATAATATACTTAAATGTCATTAATTTGTAACCACTAATTTATTTATTTTTATTGTTTTACTGCATATGTGTAATATTGTATAGGATGGAGTAATTTAAATTTTAATTGTCATTAATTTTAATTAAATTTTTTTGTAATTACTAATTTATTGTCCTACTTACTACAAGAAAAAGCAATATTTGTAATAAAAAAATTATTAAAAAAATCAAAATTTTGAAACAAAAAGAATTTGTAACAAAAAAATGGTCGTTGCAGTATTATATCCCGTTACAAAAAGTTAAAATTTGTTACAGAAGTGGTAACACTTTTTTACTTTTAAAATATTTTTCGTAACAATTTAGATTTTTGTATCATAATATTTTGTTACAAAATACTACTTATTTTTATAACATTTTTTATTCTTTTAGTTACAAAAATAGAAAGTTTATTTCAAAATATTTAATTAAATAATTGATATATCAATTAATTTTCTAATCCCACTAACTCAACATTTATATGATATATAATCACATAGATAATTAAAATATCTTACATGTCATTAAGATTCTTTTACAATAAAATAAGTTCTACAAATTCAACTAAACACAATTTTTTTCCTAACATAAAATTGTATCATATCGAATTTATAATTATTGACTCTTCTAACATATTTCAGTCAATATAAAGTCTATTATGTTTGCATCAATTTTATACACCTGCAAATATAAACAATGAAAACTAAAATTAAAAAATAACACATAACGATATCTTCATTCGAATAAAAATTAAGTTAGAACTTACAAATTAAAATTAACTAATTTTTTAATAATCTATTCTCAAAGTTCAAAACTAGCCAATCAAAAATGCAAATTATTAAGAATTACAAATTCAATATATAAACTTGGGCTAATTAATCACAATTCAATCACAACTTAGTGAACAAAGTTATTAAATTTACATAAGTATCAATTGTCAAACAATCACTACAAAATAAATTTTCACCAAAATCTTCATAACAAATATACTTGACTTTTTTTATGCTTTTACACTCATAAAGTTCCATAATGAGGTTTATGTCAAAATATAAGATAAGAACATAGAGAAGCACCTGAACAGAGTTTCTGTTATTGCAAAAGCAATAGTGTTGCAGAGAAAGTTTGAAAATAGAGAAGTATAGCAAGAATGGAAAAATAGAACTGAATTGACCAAAATTGACAATGGGTAAAAACCGCTAATTGATTACAATGAGTATTAGGCTTATATAGAGGAAGACTGTTGATAATAAAGCTAAAGGCTCCCTAATCAACTTTTAACAAACTGAATGATAACTTGACAGCTAAGCCACACTATCTTGAACTTTCTTGAACTCTAATTGCTCCTGTATTTTATCACTAGCCTTAATAGCACCATCAACAAAATTATACTAGAATCATTAAAATCAACTATCAATAGTTATTTCAGTTTTATAAGCATTATAGAAATAAAAAACTTAATAACAGAAGCAGCAACAACGTTATACCCAATCACTCAAAAAGCTTCAAAGCTTAAAACCTGTACACATTGACATTAGCCCAGCCATTACCGAATAAGAAGTCTTAGCCACCCAATTAATTTCAAAACAATTTTTACTAGAAGCACAGATTAAGATTTATACTATTCAATTTCTTTTAAAATTTTTAGCCTATTCAATTATTTTTTTTAATCAAAAACTTTTAGTCCCTTGATACTTATATTTAGGAGAAAACAAGCACAAAAAATGCACAAAACAAGCACAAAGCATACGGCGGCTATAGAAAATCAAACAAGGTTCAAAGCAATCAACAATTTGCAATGCATTCATAAAGAATGACAGCGGCAGAAAATCAAACAAGGTTCAAAGCAATAGCAATTAGCAATGCATTCATAAAGAATTGCTAATTTTGCCTTGTATTTTTTTTTATTTTGCAGTAAATACAAGGCAATTAGCAATGTATTCATGCTAAAGATTGTAAATTATTTGTCCCTAAACATGTGATTAGCATGCAAATAACTACTACTATGACAACATCATAAAAGGCATTAAAACATTGTTACCAAATTTTCAATAAAAAAAAAAAGATTAGCAACGTACTTGACCCTGTGCAAATTGGACACCTTTGCAACAATTTTTCTCATCTTTGAGGAATCTTGATTGATCCGAGTCTCAATGGCATGAAGCCTTCTAGAATGTTCAGCAACTTGGCTTTCTTTTCTTAGCACTGCTCTCCTATGAGCCACTACTCCCCTCTCCTTGTCTCTCTCAAACTTAACTACCAAAAATAAAATCAAATAAACAAAATAAGAACAACTTCATGAATACCCAGATATTAAAATTATACCAAACAAAAAAGTAGCTCAGAATTTTAGATAGAAATAAAAAATTGAACTTCACAAAACTTCATAGATAGCCAGATAATAAAATTCTACCAAAATACCTGATAAACCATAGATAACAAAATAAAAAAAATCTGAACTTTCTTTCATTCCCTGCCTCAGAGTGTTGAACTAGCAGGAATTAATTGTGACGAACCCCTTTTTCTTAATCCGTGGCAACAGCAGCAACATTTTCGATCACTTTCCAGCAGTAGCAGCGACACCGGAGCAGGGAAGAGGCAAGGCAGCTTGGACCAACGGCTCCAGCAACCTCCTCTGGGCGAGTTCTGTCCCTTTCAAAATGTAGCCTAAAACTAATTCCAAATCTTAACCCTAATTTCAATCCCAACCCCAAAGTTAACCCAAATTTAAAGTTGACTCCCAAGCCTAAGAGCAATCCAAGCTTTATTCAAAGTCCAACCCCAACCCTAATCTCAAGCCCAAGTCTAAGGAGAACACCAAGCCTGCTGCAACTATTAATACCAAGTCTAATCCATAATCCAATTTTGTTTTAGAACTTAAAAATAACCCCTCCCAAAATTAGACACAGACTAATTACCAAGTCTAAGAAGAATACCACTTCATAATCTAAACACAATCTAATCTAGAAGAATATCACATCTCAAACTATTAAAGTATTACATTGTTAACCTCTTCCTGGGTACAAGCTGTCATTTTAAAAATGTTCAATCACAATTAAAATTGGATCAATAATTCAATATTATAAACACTGACGGTGAAAAAAAATCAAAAATAAATAAATAAATAAGGTCTAACCATGCTATCACTTTCCAATTCCATAAACTAAACAAACAAAATAACAAAAGAGTAAGTAAAAACCAACATGAAGATCCACAAAATCGTTTGAATCAGAAACAAACAACAAATTGAGATGGTAGATTAAAAGGGTATATGTAAATTAATTACCTTGAACCTTGTAGTGGGTGTTTCTAGCGGTAGGGTTGATAATTGGAACAGATTTTCCTGATGAGGACTTCTTCCAGTGTCCATCAACATAGTATTTGTATATATCACCAATGGCTGTTTTGTATCTCAGTGAACCATTAGTAGCAAAGGTCTCGATTGGTACCAGCGGCGAGTTCCAACAGTTGAGAATTGAATGAAGTTGTAGCGGCAAGGAAGATGGCCATGACAGTAACAACAACCCCCTTTCTGCAACGACAACAACAGAAGCTTCGTTGGCGGTGAGTGTGGCTCGATGGTGGTGACGCGGATGACTCCCTTCCTTTCCCGTCGTTCTTCCTCTTTTCCTCTGCTCAGATCGACGTCGACGGCGGTGAGTGGAACTTCGGGACGTCGCGTGTGACGGCGGCAGCAGCAGCTTGAACGGCGACAGCGGTAAGCTCCACGAACAGTGACGGTTCAAGCTTGATGGAAGGCAGAATGGCGACGACAAGGCACGAACGGCGGCGACTCTGGGCAGCAACCCCTCCTTCGCAAGTTCTCCCTCTCTGCGCGAGCTCTCTCTTCTCGACAGCACAACGTCGACTCTCTCCTCTGGGCTCGACAGTTCAGCGGCAGTGGAACGGGCTGGGCGCGACGGCAACAAGCGGACGACGCTCTTCTCTTCTCCTCCCTCGTTGATCTCTGCGTGGGTGGGTTTGTTGTGAAGTTTGTGTGTGTGTGTGTGTGTGTGTGTTACGTCGAAAGGTGGGAAGGGGGTTTGTGTGGCTGAAGGAGCTGGGTTAGAGAAAATTAGGGTTTTTTTTGTTTAATTTGGGAATTTTAGAATTTAGGATTAGAAATTAAATATTTTATAAAGGAATAAGGATAAATATGAATAAATATTTTGATAAAATTGGATGGTAGAGTAATTTTAAAATTAAATATATTCTATTAAAAATATTTAGAAACATTATTTATCAACATATTGCTAAGTTTAATTAATTATTTTTAATTTAAATTATAAAATAAAAATATAAAATAACTAATTATAATAAAATTCACAAAAATATTAATTAACTTAACTTTAAATATTCATAAAACTAATTTAATTACTTTAGATTAATAAAATAAACTATTATTTATTCATAATAAAAATTATTTAAATTAAACTATATAATTCTTTCGTTATTGAATTTTAATCTCTATTATGCAAAATATTAAATTATAATAAAAATACATAAGAATCTTGATTAATATAAAAATTAGCCGAACAGATGTTTTGTGACAAAAAATTTTATATTTTGTGACAAACAAATAACTTGTTACAAATAATATTGAATTTTGTGACAAATTAATTTTTTGTTATAAAATAATTAAAGTTTTTTAAACAAATGGATGTTTCGTTACAAAATATTTTGAACTTTTGCAACAACTTCATCTTTTATTTTAAAATATTATAAAATTTTGCAACAAAATACTGATTCGTTACAAAAGTGAATATAATTTGTAACAAAAAAAATTAAGTCATTACAAAATAACAAAATATTTTGTAACAAATTATATTGTTGTTACAAAACATTATTATTATGTAACAATTACTATTTTTGTTACAAAAAATAATTTTTTGTAACAATTTTAAATTTGTTACAAAATTTTTGTTACAAATGTTCCATTTTCTTGTAGTATACATAATATTTGTTTTGGTAAACTACTTCGATAAATCAAAAGCATGAAAATATTATCTATATCACTCAAAGCAAAAAATGGTACATTGATCTCCCAAAGGTAGTTTCTATGCAAATCGAATTAGAGTAATTTAAATTACAATTTCTAGTAGTAATTCGAATTAGGCTACATAGATTTACTAGGAGATGTTTAGATACACATAAATCGAATTAAGCAATTTCGATTTAAGCATGCTTAAGTAAATCGAATCAAGTTGATCAGATTTATGCATGGTTGGTATGTTTCCAAGTAAATCGAAGTAGCTTAATTTGATTTACCTTGTTAGAGATCAACATGCATAAATCGAATTAGGGTAGGCAGATTTACTATAGTTTCAGCAACATATGTAAATGGGGGCTGAGTAATTCGCTTTAGTAGGGAGCAAATGTGTATAAATAGCTGTGGAATATGAATTCTCCATCATAGTGAGCCCCACAATAGCTAGTTATGACAGTTTCTTGGTTTTGGTACACTATAGAAGATCGATTAAGAAAAAAATGCGTTCCAGAATTAAGTTTACAGATAAGAATCCGCTTAGTGTTTTCATGAGACCTTCAACGAGTTTCATCAAGTTTAAGGATATAATCCAAAAATTGGGGCTGCAAGGCGTGAAACGGGTAGAGAAGTTATTCTACAGAATTCTGATATCCATTTTGTGGGATGATGTGAAGTATGATTCGTTCGTCATAGGCAGCGATAAAGATTTGGAAGTTCTATTCCACTATCGTCGGCAATTCCCGGAGGTGAGGACCCTTGAGCTATTGGCCAAGCTTGTAGATGTGGTCTCTAATTCAGGAGGTTCTAACTGGAATCTTCTACCTTCAGCCACGGCCGTCGGGTTGAGTTCGAGGCCTATTGGTGCCTCTTCATCTCTGTCTGTGATTGAGACTGAGACAGTTTTGGTGGCCTCCCCGTCTTTTGCTGCTGATCTAAACCGCACTCGTGACAGAGAACGGGTTGATACTGTGCTGGTAGTTGATGCTGCGTTTGGGGTGGCCGACATTGATAATGTGGTCCCAGAACCCTGGCAGGGTGGAGTACCGAATGGTGTGGAAGATGTACTTTAGGATGAGGATGATGATGATGTGGAGTCCGCCACAATTGTCGATGATAGCGATGATGAGGATGAGAGGAATACTCCATCTGGGGGTGTTGTGTAACAGCTAGTTCAGGAACACCGCAGTACCCCTGAACTTTTCAGCTTTGGACTTGGATGCCATGAGACAATAAGGGACCCTGCCGTGCCTGTCGGATTTGGGGCCAAAGATACACAGGATATCAGAGGACTAGCAGAGTTCTAAGTTGGTCAGCAGTTTAAGGATAAAGAGGAGGTCGTGTTGAGCATGAAGACGTATAGCATCTGACGTGGGGTTGAGTATAAAGTATTGGAATCCGATAACTACAAGTACAATGACAAGTTAAGTATTTCGGCAACAAGTTCACATGGTTGATTCGTATCAGTCTCCGACAGTGCAGAGGTATTTGGAAGGTGAAACGATACAATGGACTGTATACTTGTCTGGCCACTTCGATATCTAGTGATCACAGGAGGCTTAATCACCATGTGATCTCGTTATTCATACTCCATATGATCAGAGTCGATGCTGTCATGACGATCAAGGTACTTCAGAATACGACAGAGGTCCATTTTGGTTTCAGACGGACTTACAGGAGGGTTTGGATGGCTAAGCAGAAGGTCATGGGTCAGATTTACAGAGACTGGAAAGAGTCATATAATGTGTTACTGCGATGGGTGCTAGGTGTACAAATCACGATGTCGGTTGGTGTTGTAGTGTTGAGGACGAGTCCCATGCGACTGGGTGGCCAAGTGAGTGAGGAGCAAGCATATTTCCACTGACTTTTTGTGCGCAAAGGAAGAGGGGCAGAGGCACAATTAGGAACAGGGCATCGGTTTAGTCAGCATCTGATGAAGGCAATTGAAGTGAATCTAAAGGCCTCAAGGTGTTTCACGGTGATTTTGTACGACAGGCAACAATCAGAGTTCATTGTGGTTGAGATGATGCCCATAGGCACATTTTTCCTTGGGTTTTACAGAGTGTCCTGATAAACCACTATTTTATGATTTATCTTGTACTCAATTGAGTGGTTTTTATCAAGTCTTTGCTCACTTTTTCACATTATTTGCATGGTTTTACAAATCCTTCCTAATTCTTTGATATATGTGAAAATATGTTTCCTAGGCCTTAAAACTGTTAATTTTAATTATCCTTTATTTCCATTCGATGCCGTGATCTGTGTGTTGAGTATTTTCAGGCTTTATAGGGCAGGAATGGCTTAGAGGATGGAAAGGAAACATGCAAAAGTGGAAGGAACAACAAAACTGAAGTATTTGAGGAACTAGCAGCGACGCGCACGCATGGATGTCGCGGATGCGCGATTTGCATAGAACCCAAATGACGCGCACGCATGGACGATGCAAACGCATGCCTGGCGCAAAGCACGAGTGACGCGTACGCGTGATTGACGCATACACTTAACAAGGGAAACTCCAAAATGACGCGCGCGCGTGACCCACACGCACGCGTGACAGACGCCACATACAGAAAATTGCAGAAGTCGCCCCCAGCGATTTCTGGGCTGCTTCTAACCCAGTTTTCGGCCCTGAAAACACAGATTAAGGCTACAGAGTGGAGGAATCAAAGGGACAGAGAGGATTATCTCATAATTCATAATTTTAGGTTTTTAGATGTAGTTTTTAGAGAGAGAGGTTCTCTCCTCTCTCTTAGGTTTTAGGATTTAGAATTTCTATTAGTGTTAGGCTATTTCTTCACAATTCCAGGTTCAGTGTTCCTTTACTTTAGTTTCTCTTCTACCTTCGATTATTCTATTACTTTAATTTATGAACTCCATGTCAGGATTGATTTTCTTAATTAATATACATTGAGGTATTTCAGATTTATGATTGCTTTCTTTTATTTATGATATAAATAATTTGGATTTTCCCCTTTTGGCTTCGGTTAAGTAATTGGTGACACTTGAGTTGTCAAACTCAGCGGTTGATTGAAAATTGGAAATTGCTGATTGATTTGGATCCCTCTAAAGCTAGTCTTTGCATAGGAGTTGACTAGGACTTGAGGAATCAAGTTGATTAGTCCACTTGACTTTCCTTTATTTAGTAAGGGTTAACTAAGTGGGAGCACTGAACAATTCTCATCACACCTGATAAGGATAACTAGGATGGAACTCCCAGTTCTCATACCTTGCCAAGAGTTTTTATAATTATTAATTTATTTTTCTTGCCATTTAAATTACTTGTTCCCTATTTCAAAAACCTAAAAATATACCTTTTTCCATAACCAATAATAACTCATACTTCCCTGCAATTCCTTGAGAGATAACCCGAGGTTTAAATACTTCGGTTATAAATTTTATTGGGTTTGCTTAAGTGACAAACAATCTTTTGCACGAAAGGATTTCTTGCCGGTTTAGAAGCTATACTTGCAACGAGGATTTATTTTGTGAAAATTCTAGACTGCGCAGGAATTTCGTTCGTCAAAATGGCGCCGTTGCCGGGGAATTGCAAACGTGTGCCTTATTATTGGTTATTGTAAATATTTGCTTTTGCTTGTTTATTTGATTTTATTTTTAATTTTTATTAGCTACTATGACTTCTCACCCCTCTAGCTACGAGCGTGGTTATAACTATATTACAGGAAGAGGAGATTATAATGCCAACATGCACCATGGTTGGAACAATCAAAGATGGAAGGAGTCACAAGAACTTGATCAACTCTCTTGGCAACAACCCCCTCCAATGCACTACAAGCAACAACCATTCCATGATGCATGCCAAGACAAAGGTTATGGTGGACCATTTCGTGACAATCAATACCCACCACAACACGTCTATAAACCCCCTCCTCAACATAATTTCCAACCACCGTACTCGCAAGCCTCTCTCAACCAAGCACCGCCATATAGTCCTAACCCATATCCACCATGCCAACCACCCAGATTCCAATGAAATCACTCCCAAAGGCCACCACCTCCATATACATCTTGTCCATATCCATCGCCTCAAAAGCCACATGAACCTACTTGTGCTATCCAGAAGGGACAAGAGTTAGAGAATCGTCTCAAGGAAGCAATAGATCAACTTCAAGCAACCATCCGTCAAAAGTTTGGCCCAAGAGACTCCTACAATGAACAAAGCATTTCCACGGATGAGTGTGTTGAGCAACAAGTGGAAAAGATGGAGAGTGTTGAACTGCCACATAATGATCTCTCCATCCCATCACCACCCTCTATGGAAAAGCATCCACATCCATCAATCCAAGAGCCTTATGATCCCAATTACGTTATCCAAGAGGAACAAGAGTCAATGGATCATCTCAAGGAGACACTGGATCAATTTCAAGCAGCCGTTCATCAATTGGAGCGAGCAGTAGGTGATTTAGCCTCTCGGTGTTTTGACACTCAAAGTGCTCCCATGGCTACATGTGGATAATCAATAAAAGAGCGTAGCATGAAGGAGACACTAGAAACTCCAATGGACAATGAGGAACATACCTTTGTATTGGAACAAGTGGAGGAAACCGTAATAGCTGAAGAAGAGGAAGTGGTTGAAGACTTAGGAGATGCTGAGCCTCCATGGGAAAGTCCAGTCATAGAGCCTCCTTCCGATTATGATGTTTGATGTTGATGTTGAAGAGGGTGTACAACCTCCAAGGCATATCATGGTTGAAGACTTGGAAGAGGTTGATCAAGAGATGGAGATTCAAGAAGAAGAAGCACAACCTCCCATAACCTTGGTAAGCAATGAAGAAGAAATTGAATTGGAAGAAAGCAACCAAGAAGAAGATGTTGAAATTGAAGAAGCTTACAAGGAGGTGGAAGAATTCAAAGAAGAGCACAAGGGAGTGGAGCTTGCAAGATCATTAGAAACACCTCTCCCAAAGCCATTACCATCCAATACAACATTCAAGTGGATAAAATTCATATCCCTTAGCTTCCTCATTCCACTTGAACATGGTTTACTTGAGACAGACGGTCCACTTAGAGCTCTTTGTGGCTTTAAGAGTAAGAGGGAGATGGTCAGTGGTTGGCAACACAATCCTAGATTCATTGTGGTAGGCAGCTCACGGCTGAATTATCATGGTCAGAAGAATACTAAATTGTATGGGTCTAAGAAGCTGTTTGGATACCTTAGTGAGAAGTCGAATTGCTTACCACCCGGATGGAATCATCATGATCCACTTGGAGACGAGTGTAGAAACAAGATTTGGGGTCCGGAAATATATGAGGATCAATTTTGGGAGCTCAAAGCTTGTGAAGAACTCCATCAAAGCTTAAGGAAATTACTTGGTATTGATAGAGCTTATTGGAAGTCCAAGCATTGGTGGAAGTTTCAAGACGAATTCAAGCACAAGCCACCATGACAATGAGCTCACCAAATGTCCAACTTAAGGACTTTAACTAAAAGTGCTAGGTGGGAGACAACTCACCATGGTATGATCGTTCCTTTCTTTCTTCTTAGTTTTAACTTAGTAACTCTTCTCATTTTCACTGCATATAGTCTGCATCTTCATCTGCATACTGCATTAAAAAAAATTGAACAAAAAGTTGCGTGGGAGCAGTGTAGAAAGTGTGCCAATCGCACAAGCATCATCACGCGTACACGTACCCCACGCGTACACGTCACTTGGGATTTTGGCACCTCACGCGTATGTGTCAATGACACACACGTGTGACCTTGCGAATTCAACGTAAAAGGTGTATTGGCTGAAAGTTGTGCTGGCTTTGTACTGGCTCCGTGCCTAAGGCACAAATTGCATCACGCATACGCGTCCCTGACGCGTGCGCGTCATTTTCAAATTATGCACTTCCACGCGTGCGCTTGCCTGACGCGCACGCGTCACATGACATTTTGGCACATCCCAAAACGATCAGAGGGTTGTGCGAGCACCATGATGCCCGCACGCGAATAGCACAAGCATGGTCATGCGTACGCGTGACCGACACTTACGCGTCACCTCCCTCTCTGCGCAACCCACGCGTACGCGTGGTGCGCGCAACAGCACCAGAACCTGCGCAGCCCTGTTTTTCACATCTTTTCTTATCTTTTTCAAATCCTAATTTCTTTCTTCTTCTTTCTTTTCTTTCTTCTATCTTCTCCATTCTTTATCTTTTCTTCTTTTCTTTTTCTTCTTCTTTCTTTACTCTTTTCTTCTTCTTTTTCTCTTCCCTCATATTTCCTTCGACTCACATTCTCTATCACCTCTCTCTTTATCACCTTCTTCTCAAGGTTCTTTCTTTCTATTTTCTCTTTTTTTCTTATTATTTATTTATTTTTGTATTATTTTACTTGGTGTTAGAAATCTAAATGGGTGATTATTTTCTTCTACAATTGCTTGTGAATTATTAATTCATTGTTTGACAATTAATATTAATTATTTTTGGGTTGCTTGCATGTTCAAAATTCGTTCTTTCCCTATCATATTAAATGCCTGCTAAATGCCTGCTTTCCCTTAGGGACTAGACCTGTGATTGAGGGTATTTCGAGACTCTTCATTATCCATGTCATCATGCCTTGGCATGCTGCTCATGCTCACGTATGGATTGGTCAAGTTATGTACATGATGTGTATCGCCTATGCTCGGTGTTCGATACATATCGGATGGGGTTCACGCCGCCAGTTTCTGAGGGGTTTTGGCTACCATACGATGGTCCGACAGTTATCCCAGATCCCACCAAGAGGCGTGTGTTAGAGGGACGTTCTAGAACTACCAGGATCCAGATGATGATGGATGAGGCTGACCCAAATAGGCCCAAGAGATGTGGTGTTTGCAAACAGCCTGGCCACACCCATAGGACATGTCTGCAGCGAGGAGTCAATGTTGGTTCTACCTCAAACAGCATTGTTTAGTATTGTTTCCATTTATATGGGATGTTATGTATTTAAGGTTAATGTTGGACTTGTTTAGTGTTATTTCCATTTAGTGTGATGTTATGTATTTAAGGTTATTGTTGTACTTGTTTAGTGATGTTGTCTTCAGGGTTCTTTCTCGTTTACGTTCATATGTTGGTACAATGTTTAACGTGTTGCCTCTTTATGTTATTTATCGTGTTATGTATTTGTCTCTTTAACATATAACACCAGTCTTAAATTTAAATAACATACAAAGCGAGTGCCAAACTTAAGTAACATACAGTCTGAGTACCAAATTTAAATAACATACAGTCCGAGTACTAAACTTAAATACAATACAACACGAGTACCAAACTTAAATAATATACAGTTCGAGTACCAAAATTAACTACCAAACAACATCATAAAAAAATGGTTGTCCGGAACATCAGGCATTCGATCTATCTGTGGAGCCTGTCCCGGACCTCTATGCAACACCTTCGGCGGGATCGGATCACCTCTGGGGTCTCCGAGGAAGAGCTCAGGCGACAAGAATCTTTGCCCATGCTGATACCACCAATCTAAGTACACATGAGAGGGTCCTGGATCAAGAACAACATCTAATTGTAAGACGTGGTCTGCCCTGCGATCCCAATGAATGTGCCAACCCTGTAACGTGCTGGGAATACACCGATCACCGCCTCAGCCATTTTTCAACATCAGAAAATCGATGTTCAATACGGGCAGCAGCTGATGCTAAAGTTCTCCAAGCTGGGGTCGAAGCCAATCCACCTGATGCCACTCTATGATAGCAAAGTATATCAATGCCGTCGCGGACCTCCATAACGCCAAGTGACGTGGCTCCAGTATCTCGGAATGCACTACCTGCAAGACGTACGGCGAGCTATACGGCATCCAGACGAACTGAAAAAGCAATGACATCCAACATAATGCTTAATCTCCAACAACCTCACAGAATATGTCAAGAACAAAACACTAAACCGTTTAGTACTTATATGATGAGGACAAAATAAATCTATCTGCAGTCTGTAGTGTGCGACTCGAGGTCCCTTCTTGCTTGACGTTGGCTGATAACCTAACCACCTGCCACCCAATAAACATTATTTACAACTGACAAAAAAATATATATAACGTGTCAACATAGAAAATAACTAGTAATCAATATCCATACCTCGAGGCCAACGGCCAGTGAAAGGAGTCAAACCCATCGGGCCTAAAACCCAGGAACCTCCAGAAGATCCATGACTGGAGGAGCTGTAGAGGTCCTTCCAACTTAACTACGTTCTTGTTAGCTACATGGCATAGGCACCTGTATAACCAAGACAGAGCGGCAGATCCCCAGCTATAACTGCCCATGTCCTCTAACCTCGCCACGTACGAAAGCCACCTGATATGCATACGAGTACCGGACTTGTCGTCGAAGAGCTGCGTCGATAGTAGCATCATAATGTACGCTCTAGCATACCTCCAAACTGTCTCCTCATCTGCCCCCTCTGGAAGGTGAGTGAACGTCTGCTGCATCCAAGTGCACTTCACGGTAAACTTGTCGATGTAATCTGATGGCGGCATCACACCCAACAACTCCTGAAACCAAGTCCATGCCGGCCGGCCTCCTTCAACATACCGCTCGAAGTCCATCAAACATCTACTACTGACTGCTGATCGGGTGCCCTAACTGGTAGGCTACATCCTGTAACGTAATTGTGCACTCACCGAACGACAGATGAAAGGTATGAGTCTTCGAACTCCATCTCTCCACAAATGCACTGACTAATGGCTTATCCAACTTAAACCAGTGATCATTGAGGCTCGCAAAAGATGGCCAGGCCAGCCTTCTGGATGTACGACTTGATCCTATCGTCTAACGGCATATCATGCTGTCTCCTCATGCTTGAGATGCAGCAGTGGAACTGCATGACATTGAAAAAATACTCTTACAATCATAAAACTTTACAAAAAATATATTATCTAGAACGGATAATTTTTATTGTAGATTTACTTTAACCAGATATCTATTAAACTCTTAGAATCCCTTATCCAACATGCTTTTTTTATTTATATACTCTAACACACTACCATCCTTCTATCAATACTATTACCCCTGTTCGAGATTTACAGATTCTATCAGTTATAATATTCATGTTCTATACAGTTTAATATCAGTAAATGGCTTCTAACACGTTGCGATCCCTAAACTAAACCTCTAACTACTACTTGAAGTTTGCATATTCTAATCATGTTAATAAACAAGATCTGACCAATTTAAACAAAACTAACACATAGTTTATTTCTTACAGAAAATAAAATGAAATTTAAATAAATATTTTATTTTAATAACCTCCTCATGCACGTTACCAGCGATATGTACGACTCCATCCAAGTAGTAGATTCGATTTGGGTCATCTTCCATGTTGATAGACTGCGTCACTTTCTCTGGATTTGGTGGGGTATGGGTGGTGAAATGTAATTCGAATAAAGTGAATTCGAATTATATATATAGGCAAGGTATATGTAAATCCAAACAAGTCAAGTAGAATTACATTGATCACTTATTCGTGTATAAATCGAAATAGGTTGGGTAGATTTAGTGTTACATAAATCGAAACCACCCAATTCGATTTACTATGGGCACTAAACCATGGGATAATTTGAACTAGTCTAATTCAAATTATTATGGGGTTTAAAAACTCGGTGTGTTGTATAGTAAATCTATGGTACCTGTATCGATTTACTTAGTGCATGCTTAAATCGAAATGCTCTAATTCGATTTACGTGTATCTCAACTTTTTCTAGTAAATCTATTCAACCTAATTCGAATTACTACTATATTTTGTAATTCTAATTATGCTGATTCGATTTACATAGTAATACTCTTTGAGAGATCCACGTACCATCATTTGGTTTGGGTGATATAGGTAGTTTTTCCATGCAATTGGTTTATGTAAGTCATTTGCCCTATTTGTTTCATGTTTTTCAAAGTGGAATAATAATTTATTCTAACTTTTTAACTCAAATATTTTTAAATTTTATCATAATTAGATTTAAAAATATCAAATACTTAAATTAATTTATTCAATTGACAAATTTACTCATAACATTAATAAGTTAATACATATAATATTCATAATTTTATATTAATAACATCCATAATTTCATATTCATAACATTTATAATTTCATACATATGATATCTATAATTAATAAATTTTTATAATTAATATTACCAAATTTCAAATTATGTGTCTTATTATATTTTTCAAATTATTATCTCATATGTACACGCACTAATAGGTCATAATTTTAATTATTTTAATATTTTTAATTTAATATTCATATGTATGTTTATTTATTGATTTTAATATATATAATGAGTTAATAGTTACTTTTAAAAATTTATTTCTTAATTTTGTTTATATTTTATTTTTTATTTTTTATTTTCAATTTCTAATATTCTGTATGTAAAATATGAGTTGTATAGTAGAAGTTGTTAAAATTTTCTAAATTAACATCCATAATTTTATACGTATAATATCTATAATTTTAAATACATAATATCTATAATTAATCAATTGATGTTAATTTATTATTTATTATTTTATTTTATAGGTTAAAAACTAATAATTTTGGACGTTTTTAATAAATAGAGACTAATCAAATATATGATATTTTTTTTATAAAATATATTGAGTTAATTTAAAATTTTTAGGATTAAAAAAATCAAAATTTAAAAATTTTATTTAGAAAAAAATTATAGAATTATGAATGTAATAATAATGAAAGAGCTTTTTTGAGATTTAATTCAAATTAAATTTAGAATTGACTTTTAGTGTAAGTAAATAAGAGAAGATAGTGATAGAAAGAAATTAATTGTGTCAATTAAGTTTAAAAAGTGATTCACACTTTCTTATAAATATAAATATTAAAAGTGTAATAACCCATGCCATGCACGTGATAAGATTGAAATGATAATTTTAAGTTGTTGTGTTAAAATTAATTTGAATTATAAATTTTCAATTAATAAAAAAATAATATGTTATGAATTATTTTTTCTTAATATAGTGTTAATTGTATTAATTGTAAAATAGTTATTAACCGATATTAGTAATCTACTTTCTTCAATAAATCAGACATATATACTCAATATGACCATAAATAATATAGTAATACTTAAATCCACCAACAAAATTTTATATGTTGGTTTATTGTGAAGTAAGAACATATCAATATCAACTCAAAATGAACAACAAATTAATAGAGAATACTAATGCAGAAAGTTTTGCAATAAATAATAAATAATTTAAACCTACTGAATAACAACTCAATACTATTCTTTGATGCCTGCAAAATATATACCTGAAAGCACTCTATATCAATGTTAGTATATAAAATTATATGATTAATGTAATTATAAAATTGTTTATCAGGAGAATAAAATACGGATTATAGGCTCTCAAAAACTTCTCTATATACCACATTCATCGTGCAGCTATCTTCCAAGTGCCCATGATCTTGCAACAGCACTCGCAAACCATCTTTACTCATTACCCTTGATAACACAACATACAATTGGCCATGGGTGAAAACTAGCCTTGGAAAGTATATTCCGACTTTTGATAGAGTTTGTCCTTGAGACTTATTTATTGTCATTGTAAATGACATAATAATTGGGAATTGTCTTATTTGAAACCTGATCGGTAATGTTTCATTATTTGGAATTAGATTCAGTCTTGGGATAAGAACAATACTTCCAACTTTGTTACCGGTTAAAGTCTTGCATTCTATCACATGATTTTCCATTCTTATAACTTGCATTCTCGATCCATTGCACAAACCATTAGTTTGGTCTATATTCCGTAGCAACATAACAGGAGCGCCAACCTTCACAACCAACTTGTGTGGCGATAGACCTGAACAATTTATTCTATTTAGAATCTCTATCGAGAAAGCATCTAATTCAAATTTCATATTTCCCTCCTTAGCACACACAGAGTCAAAACTTAAGTAGACTCTTTCTTGTCCAGGTAACCCTGCAGTCTTCTTGTTGTTGACATCAATGACACAATTTAGAGTTGGTGCAAGAATTGCTCTATCTTTGAAATAATTTTCAACGGATAATTTGGATAACATATCTGGATACACAAAATCAATGAGGTCATCCAAAGCTGTCTCAGAGTTCTTAACCAAAATGTCAGATGGTATATGAACGATCAATTCACCATCTGTTGTATCACCAGCCAAACCATCACCAATTTTTAGTAGCCATTCAGCAAAATTTCTAAGTTCTTGTACATTGTTGTTTTCATCCAATGACAATTTTATATTTTTTGTAAGCTTCAGAACCTTACAGTTATGCCACAAATATAAAGAATTAATAGAAAATTGAATTATATCTTGCCTTGAGCCTCTAGGAATCACAGGTAAAATTTGTCTAAAATCTCCTCCGAGAACAACAACTTTACCTCCAAATGGCAAATGAGCATTATACGAATCTGAGCACCTCAAGATGTCTCTGAGGCATTTGTCTAAAGCTTCATAACAATACTTACTTATCATTGGAGCTTCATCCCATATGATTAATTTGGCTTTAGTTATTAACCTTGCAAGAGGACTTCCCTGTTTAATGCTACACAAAGAATCTTTATTTATGGTCAAAGAAATTTTAAACCTTGAATGTACAGTTCTTCCATTAGGCAACAGAAGTGCAGCAATCACACTCGAAGGAAAATTTAAAACTATACCTCCTTTAGACCTAATTGAGCATGATATAGTTGATCATAAGAATATTTTTCCACAACCACCTTGACCATATAAAAAGAAAAGTCCACCCATATTACCGCTAACAACACTAATTATTTGATCGTATGCAAATTTCTGCTCATCAGTTAGCTTTTCTAAATACCCACCTAGTTCACTCGCCAGAGCATTAACATCAAAGTTCAATTCTTCCATTATAATTCGGTCTTCTAAGTTGGAACCAAATTTTTTGGAGGATATGGCATTCCACAATATTCTTTCAATGACTTGCCATTTGACGGGAGCAAATCTTCAATTTTTCAAGTGCAATATCTTTTATTTGGACTTCTGACATCATCAAATATGTATTTTTTTCAATTTAAAATAACATAATTATTTGAAAAATTATTAAATAAGTCTCTGGCAAAAAAAGTTTGAGATACATTGTTGAATGATAAATAACACTTCTTGATTTTGGTTTAAAAAATACTTAATTAGTAACATGTCCTTTTAAAAATTATTGTTGTGATTAACATGGATATCAAAATTATTATAATATAAAAAAAAGCACAGACAACTGATGCAAATGTAAGTACTGAAAGTAAGTAGATTTAGTTACGGTTTTTTAGATGAAGTAGATACAGTTTACGGCAATGAATCAAAATATGTATTAAGAGGAGAAAGTAAAGCAAGTATGAAACTAATATATATATATATATATATATATATATATATATATATATATATATATTTATTGAGTAATAGTTTTGAATATAATTTGTTTTGTTATATTTTCTAAATATTATCATATAAAGAGAAAAAGTTAAAGTGAACACCAATAAACAATTTTACCATATGTATGATAATTTTACTCCCAAGAAAGGTATTTTGTTAAAGAAAATCACTCTTAAAATTCCTTATCCAATGTTTTTGTTATAATTATAGGCTAAATTGAATTCTACCATGGAAAAATTTTTTATAATAGACTATATATAGTTATCTTCCATTTGCAGTAATCTTCTTTGTTCATATAATACGTCATCAGAGAGAAAGTTCCAAGTCTTTTGCCAAACAAAATCTTGTCTACTCATGTTATTTGATAATAAAACAACAAAAAGTCTCCTTGGAAAAGTTGCTGAGTGCCATGTTCCTGCTTTAGAGATTGCATCAATGAATTCTCTATCATTCTGCAACAGTCCTAGTGCTTAGCATGCATCTTTGAAGGAGTCATAAACCACACCATCAACTGTTCTTAGATCACTGAAACTCGTGCATCCCTTTTTAATATTCAAAAGTAGCCTTAGATAGTAATCTTCTTTATTCATTGGTGGTATATGAGATATCCTTCCTATGGCATAGCCTTGCTTTCTATGAGTCCACATATGATGCTCTCCATTCCAAACAAATTTTGTTGGAAACTCAGAATAAGTTAGATTTCTTGCATCATTATGGGCTTCATTTGCTTTGAACCATCCAATTAACATAGATTTCTTGAAAAAAGAAGTCTCAACAACCGACTGAATTATATCAGTATCTTTGTAGACAATTGGCAGATAGAATGACAATCTTATTACTACTGGTTCCTTCATTTGAATAGGATAACCAAACAGTCTCCATGCAGCTTCACATGCTGATATATATCTACAATCATAATAATTACATATTTCATCTACCTGAGATCCATTGTTTTGATAAAATGCAGTTGTCACCCTGTCATTACCCTTGTGAAGATACTTGAACATATATTTGATTGCCGAAGTTTGGCAAGTATGCTCAACATTGATGTGACATCCAAAATTTAGAAGAAGACCGGCATTGTATGGAACTATGAAGGAGTTGTCAACCTCAACAGTTTTTTTTGATACAGTTCGCCCATCATCTCTTCTTTGATATCTTGGAAAGCCTGCTTCGTCAATAATTGTCCTATCTCTGAATGCCTTGGGAAAAAACTTTGAGCATTTACCATTGATCATGCATTGGCTCTTACTATTTAAATGACCGCATGGACCATGAACCATATATTTTTCAACAGCAGCATACAATTTTGGATTTCCCCTCTTATCTAGAATCTCTGTCTTAATAACCTTGTCTATGTCATCAACAGTTCGTGGCTTTGATTTCAGATGCATGAATAAAAGAAGATGGGCGTGAGGTAAACCTCTCTTCTGAAAGTCTATGGTTAGACAATCTGCAAATTTAAAGATATGATATTATTAATAATTTGGACAAAGTAAATAAAGATTTATGTGAAAATCTAAAGCATATAAAACTAAGTACATTGCAAATAAGTTAGATAGTGTGATTTAAAAAACAGTTGATTCTAAACTAAACTATATAAACCTAAGCGTGTAGTGCGAATAAGCATGATAAAGTAAATATAAAAAAATTATGCTAAAATAAAATCATATAAAACTATATAACTGTACCATACAATAAGCTTGAAGTAATACAAACTATATAAGTGTAATGTAATAACCTCAAGATATTACACTATCGAATGAGCGTACTATGTAAGTGTTCTATACATAATCGTTTCTTAATATCGATAGTGTACTATATAATGAGTGTACTATAGATAATATAAATAGAGTAAATAAAAACTCGTAGGAAGATTAGTTGTACTTACATCCAATAATCTTTCCAAAGAATGTTCCTTTCTTCAATGCCTTAATTAATTTATCAACCTTCAACTTGAATATTCTACATTAGATGTCTGGCCTATATCCTCTACATGGAGTCCTTGGAGTGTTACCTCTCTCTTTATCTCATTCCATTTTGGATTACATGTCATAGTGATAAAGTAACTTGGATATCCAGCATATTTACATATTGCAAAAGCATCTTTGTAATTGTTGAACATGTACCTTGGACTACCGGTAAAGCTCTTTAGGAGAATAATTCTTTGTCCAGTGTTAATGGCATTAGTTTCACCACAAACCATACACTCATGCAATTGCTTGAACTTGCCTAGCCTCAAGTTTGGTTGTTTCAATCGTAAGTATAAAAGCCGTTCTGACTCAACCATAGTGTAGGCATCTACTGTGAATTGTTGCAGTAATCTTCTTGATCGCAAAAGGATTTGAGACTCGTTAGTCCTTCTTTGAAGTCTGTATGCAAAGAAGTCTCTCATGCTTATTGTTGGTCTTTTCTCAATTTTTTTGACAATTTGGTCGAGAAGAAGTAGCTATATGTAATCTGTAACCATCCTCACCGTATGGAAACAACAAAGGATATTGAAGAGCAAGATACATTGGATGCACTATTTCTATCCTCTGCAACATTCTTGATTTTGTCTCAATTATTATATCCCTATTAATCCCGTTCTCGTCAATATCTCCAACTATCAGTGCAGCAACTTCAGATGCCGTTAGCAGATTATATGTCCTTACATCAATATTTCTTTTGGTTATTAACCGTAACTTAACATCAACGGAGTCATCAACTTGATATCTATCTCGTGCTGAACGAAATGTCTTTGCTAGGACATTATTTTCATCCATCATAACTTTTAAGGACGAAACAATTTCAGTTTCCATCAATTTTGCACTGATGTTTGACCTGTTAATAAATAAACGATATATAAGAACGTCAATTCATTTATTAAGCATCGAGAAAATCGCATGAGAATTTAACTCCTAATAATATATTACAATAATTGGTGTTTTTGAGATTTAATTTATATTAAATTTAGAATTGACTTTTAGTGTAATTAAATAAAAAAACAAAGATAGTTATAGAAAGAAATTAATTATGTCAATTAAATTTAAAAAGTGATTTACACTTTTTTTATAAATATAATATTATTAATCATATATTTTTATTTATTATTTATAATATTTTTGCTACCTAACATTACTTAATTCTTTTAAGTATAAAGTCTTGTAATAATTAAAGTTTTTTTGAATATAGTAATTTAACACATCATGTCCTCCCTCGAAAGACATTTAACTTATTTAATAAATAGCATAAGATTAAGAACTAAGAAGAGCGAAATAGGGAAGTGCGTTATTCACAGCTATACATGTTAAGTAAACAACTCTGATTCAACCTTTGAACCCGTTACCCGTTAATGCAACTTGAATAGTGCAATACGCGTAAACAAATTTATTATAAAATTGAATTTATTAATTAGGGATGAGTGGATGCTAAGAAGAAGAAGAAAGATATATATATACCATGAAAAGAATCATGTGAGGCAAAAGAGGAAAGAAAAATGATAAAACTGAGTTCTTGATCGAGATTTTGGGAGAAGAATTGGGGAGGAAAAGAGAGAGAGAGAGAGAGAGAGAGAATAGTTTCTGTATATTGATTCAGAAAGAAATATGGAGTAAAATAAGTTACAGATTGCCTACTATTTATATTACTAACTTATCCCTAATTCCTAATTTAATTTAAAGCAATTAACTAATTAAGATAATGATACCTGACTCAGCAACACTAATTTCTAACAGAATTTGTTATACAAATTTTGTTATACAATCAATTTCAACTTGCTATCATAACTGAATGCATTTTCATCTCCATCATCCTCCCTCAAGTTGGAAGTACTTGAAACCTGTCTAGAGCTGAAAACATTATCATCTTCATCATCCTCCCTTAAACTTATGGTTACATTTAAAATCTGTTCAGATCCTCCCTCAAGTGGGGTATGCAAATCCAGCATGCCCAACTTGGAAGTAAGCGCCTGAAAAGGACCGGGTGCCAAAGCTTTGGTGAGAAGATCAGCTGTTTGATTAGCTGAGTTAATGGGCAGCAACTTCAATATGCCAGCTTGCGCCTTTTCTCTTACAATATGACAATCCACTTCAATATGTTTGGTGCGCTCATGAAACACTGGATTGGCAGCAATGTACATGGCTGATTGATTATCACAATAGAGATTAATAGGTTACGGATGAGGAAGCTGGTAATCATGCAGCAAATACAATAACCATTGACCCTCTTTTGTTGCCTGAGCCATGGCTCGATACTCTGCTTCCGAAGAAGAACAAGCCACAGTCGTTTGCTTCTTACTCTTCCAAGAAATGAGAGAAGATCCCAAGAAAAAACAATAACCTGTCACGGATTTCCTAGAATCAGCACAGGTTGCCCAATCCGAATCAACAAAACCAGAGAGGCAAAGAGCATTTTGGCATGAGAAGAACAACCCTTTCGCAGGAGCTTGCTTGATGTAACGAAGGATATGTAGAGCAGCCTTGTAGTGTTCATCAGTAGCACAATCAAGAAATTGGCTAAGCTTTCCCACAGCAAATGCAATATCTGGCCGTGTATTAGTCAAATATAGTAACCTTCCAAGTAACCTCCGAAAACATGTTAGGTCCTCAAGTTTCGTACCATTCTCTTTAGAAATTTTACCATTATAAAGCATAGGAACACTGGCTGGTTTCGCCTCTAACATCCCATACTCCTCAAGTAAGTCAAGGGTGTACTTACGTTGATATAAGGCAATGCCCCGGGAGCTACGTGCCACTTCCATACCAAGAAAAAAATTTAGCTTTCCCAAATCTTTGATGCTAAACTCAGCATCCAATGCTTTCTTGATAGCCTCAATTTCAACCAGATTGTCTCCAGATAAAACTAAATCATCCACATATACAAGAATTACAGCCAGGCCATTATTTGTGTGTTTGGTGAAGAAAGAATGATCATGGCTTGATTTGATGAAGCCATGCTACTGAAGAAAGCCACTGAGACGCAAATTCCACTGCCGACTAGCCTGTTTGAGACCATACAAAGACTTGTCAAGCCGACAAACTGCACTATTGGGAACAACAAGGCCTTGTGGAGGAAGCATGTATACTTCTTCTTGTAACTCACCATGCAAAAAGGCGGTATTCACATCCAGCTGGTATAATTCCCATCCTTTTGCTGCTGCCAAAGTGAGTAAAAGTCTCAATGTATTGAGCTTTACAACCGGACTAAATGTATCAAAGTAATCATAGCCAGCTTGTTGACTAAAACCTCGAGCCACAAGTCGAGCTTTATGCCTTTCAACACTTCCATCGGGATTGAACTTAACCTTGAAGACCCACTTGCAACCAATGGCACGCTTTCCCGGAGGCAAAGAAGTAATTGTCCAAGTTTTGTTCTTCTCAAGAGCGAGTAACTCCGCACTAATTGCATTTCTCCAACACTCGTGTACAACAGCTTGTTCATAAGTCTTCGGCTCAACTGTAGTAGTTATAGCAAGGGAAAAGGCTCTATGGATGGGAGAGAGTCGTCCATAATCCACCATTCGAGATAGTCCATATTTCCTTGAACATGATTGGACATTAGAGCAACCTGTGTCAACTAACATGCAATGATAGTCTTGTAGGTAATTAGGTGGCTTTCTAATGTCCAATCATGTTCAAGGAAATATGGACTATCTCGAATGGTGGATTATGGACTATCTAATACGGGTGGATCTTCTAGGCTGAATATGATGGGATGAATTAGGTTGAGATGCATGAGGATGTGAAATTGGTGTACTATGAGATGCATTTGTGGGCTCATGATGTATATGTTGAGACCTCAAGTCATGCAATTGTGGCGGACAAGATGTATAGGAATGTAATGGGGATGAAGGATATTGCAAATTCAATGAATTATCAACAAAAGAATCAATGTCATCAAAATGATAAGTAACGTTATGCTTGGGAGCAAAATCAGCTTGACTTTCTTGAGGAATTGTCTGAGTGGATTTATATGGAAAACAATGCTCATAAAATTCTACATTTCTAGACAAATATGTTTCCCTAGTGTGAAGATCAAATAGAACATACCCTTTAGTGCCGGTTTGATAACCAAGAAATACACTTTTTCGTGCCCTTGAGTCAAATTTTTTTCTTCCTTGTGAAATAGTGGATGCATAAGCCAAGCAACCAAAAATTTTAATATGATTTATGTCAGCATTTTTGTTAAATAAAACTGCAAAGGGGGTTTGATTTTTCAAAACTGGACTTGGTAATCTATTTATTAAATGTACAGCTTGACCAATAGCATAATTCCAAAAATACTTTAGTAAACCAGATTGAAAAAACAATGCCCTTGCAACATTTAGTATGTGTTGATGTTTTCGCTCAACAATACCATTTTGTTGGGGCGTTTCAACACAAGAAGTTTGATGAATGATGCCATGTAAATTGTAAAAAGAAGTGATTTTAAATTCAGGACCATTATCCGAGCGAATGGTCTTAACCTGGGTTTGAAACTGAGTTTTAACATAGGTTATAAAATTTTGTATCAAAGTGCTTGCCTCTGACTTTAACTTCATGAAATAAACCCAAACAAATCTTGTTTTATCATCCACAATTGTTAAAAAATATTTAAAACCTTGTAAAGAAACTGATGCTATAGGACCCCAAATATCCATATGCAAAAGATCAAAACTATTTTGGCTTCTTGATTCACTAAGAGGAAATGACAAACGCTTTTGCTTTGCAAAATGACAAGAGTCACAAGGTATATCATATTCAATTTTATTGCATTGTATAAAAGGATAAATTTGTTTTATTATTTCTAATTTGCTTTGTGGTACATGGCCTAGCCTATAATGCCACAAATCATTATTTGAAAAATTTGAAAAACATTGATTTTGTGCAATTGTATCTGCAATCCTAGTATTCAAGCTAAGCGATATACTTTTGCTGCAATGTTCTGAATTTGCTGTATGCAATGGATGTCCTAAATGCTTCGTATCTGCTGTCTCTAATGTTGGAATGCCTAATTGAGATGGTGAATGCATCATGTACAGCCCTCTTTTTGCTCTAGCTGTGCCAATCATCTTCAAGGAATTCTGGCTCTGTATCTCACAATATTGGTCAGTAAAAACACATTGACAATGCAAGTTTTTTGTAATTTTAGATATGGAAATTAAATTAAAGTTGAAACTTGGTATATACAGCACATCATTGAGATAAAATGTGTTTGAAAATACCACAATTCCACTTATTCGTGCTGTTGTTTGTGTCCCATTTGGTAACTTGACCAGAATTGGCCTAATATGCCTAAAAGTAGTAAAAAAATGCATTGAGTGTGACACATGATCTGTGGCACCTGTGTCTAGCACCCAAGAGTTTGAAAAAAAAGTTTTTACTGACAATAAATGTGCAATATGGGAGCTCATGCAAAGTGTATAAGTCTCTAAGATTATACCTCTCTTTTCTGCATTGGTGTGGTAGGTTTCTCTCATATTTGCTCCTTGACAAGGCTGTGTACACTCCTGTTGAAGAAAGGTAAGCAGTGCGTTTCTCAAATTCTGATTAGACAAAGATTGAACATCACTCTCCTTCTCTTGTTTCTCTGTACAACCACTATTTCCTTCAATTTCAGTGGCTATCTGATTTGTCACAGCTGCATTATTCACTTCCCATGATAATTGTTGCCTTTGGAGATGGGGTGGATACCCATGTTTGTGGTAACAAGTATCCACAAAGTGCCCTACCTTATGACAATATGAACATGTCTTAGATGAGCTCCTTCCACCACCTCTTCCAGTTCTCCCTGCTCGTCCCCCTCGTCCTCTTCCTCTAGGGACATAGTTGTTAAAATTGTGCACTGAATTGGCCACTGCAGTAAAATTTCTAACCTCCTGATATGGACCATGAAGCTGCCTCTCTTGTTGAGTAAGCAAAGAGAACACTTCATTGATAGTAGGAATAGGTCTCATAAGCATTATTTGGGATCTCACAGTCCCATATTGCTCATTCAAGCCTCTCAAGAACCTTACCGCATAATTCTCTCTTCTGTAATTCCTCATTGTTTGAAGACCACAATCACACTCTTCATTGCAATCCTTGCATTTAGGAACTGGCTGGAAGCCTTCAATTTCTTCCCAAACTGCCTTTATTTTCGTGTAGTATCCTGTGATGGTTAGATCTCCCTGTTTCATTGTGTGTAATTCTTCTTCTAACTCAGCAATCTTAAACAAATCTCCATGATAATACCTGTGCTTTAAATCAACCCACAGATCTACAGCAATATCATTCCAAGCTACACTCTGCGCAATTTCAGTACTCAATGACAAATTAATTCAGGCTACAACATATGTGTTGCATTTATCCCAAGCTATAAAAGTTGGATCATCCTTATTCGGTTTTTGTATAGTTCCATCAATGAATCCTAGTTTGTTCTTTGATTTCAAAGCTAACCTCATAACTCTAGACCAGGAATTATAGTTCTGAGTGTTCAAGGTAACAGTAACAATAGAGATTCCCGGATTCTCACCTGGATGCAAGTAATAAACACTTGATGGATCTGATAAGAAATTGGCACTTGATTTTGCGCTTGATAATTGCATATTTGAGAGTTTGCTCAAAACCCTTGCTAAGCTTTGAAGTTCCGTTGGAGAAAATTCTGAATCTGGAGTTTGATTCACCTCAGGGTTTGAACTGGAGTTGTTTGCCATTGTGACTAAATCACAGCTCCAATTGCATCACCGACACCCTTTCTTCAATCTCGATCTTCCACGCTCACCGCACCATGATAAAACTGAGTTCTTGATCGAGATTTTGGGAGAAGAATTGGGGAGGAAAAGAGAGAGAGAGAGAGAGAATAGTTTCTGTATATTGATTCAGAAAGAAATATTGAGTAAAATAAGTTACAGATTGCCTACTATTTATATTACTAACTTATCCCTAATTCCTAATTTAATTTAAAGCAATTAACTAATTAAGATAATGATACCTGACTCAGCAACACTAATTTCTAACAGAATTTGTTATACAAATTTTGTTATACAATCAATTTCAACTTGCTATCATAACTGAATGCATTTTCATCTCCATCAAAAAAGAAATGCTATTTGAGCAATTTAGATGACCCACTCATGCATGTAATAACAAAAGGAAGAGGGGTTGAATAAAATAAGTAATTTTAAATTTTATCAGAAAAACTTGGCTAATTTTTTTTATATTGGTTAAATATATGTGTAATACATTATTATTGGAAAATTAGGTGTTTTTTTATATGGTGTTTTATTTAAATCGGACGGTCCGATTTGTTTGAAGAAAAAAATAAAGTACAAATCGAAGGGTCCGATTTGTTTGGAAAAAAAAACTACAAATCGTAGGGTCCATTTTGTATTTTGTATTTTTTTATTTTTTTAAATAAAAATCGGACGGTCCGATTTCAACATTAAAATTTTTTTTATTTTCGAAATCACAGATTGGACCGTCCGTTTTGTGATTGTTTGAGAAAAAAATAAAACAAATCGGAGCTTCCGATTTGTAGCTCCCATAGCAAAGTTAAACACTTCTTTTTTTACATCATTGGAAGATACACTATTCTCTCTCCCACACGAAAAAGAAAAAGTGAACAAACTTCCTCCGTGACTTAATTATAATAATATATATGAAATATCAAATATGTCATCCCTGTAGCCACCACATTCATGCTCACCATAAATCACTTCAAAGTTCAAATCATCAGGACCAGTCAACAACTTCTTAACCATTTGAAAAAAGAAGAAAAGAAAACGACATAGAGAGAAGGTGAACAGAAATATAAATCTTCACAAGTTGTTATGCTTGGAGAATTAAGCCAAACTTTATTAAGAAAATATGCTTTCTAAAATATTAGCCACTTCACTTTAACATTTTAATTAAATAGTAATTCAATTAAGTATGCCAATAGATAGGAGGTGAGTATATTAATCTCAATTATTTATTAGTGCCGCAGTAATACTTATAAATTACGGGATAAACTAATATTTTGATCTCAATATATATTTGCCTATTTGAATTAAATTTTAATTTAATATCTAAGACGCTAATGTTTTAAATGTTTTTTTGTCATAAAATTTTTAAATAGTTTAATATTGTCCTATAATTAAAATTAATACAAATAATTAGCATATTAAAGAGTCAATAACATTCGATTTTAACATGTAAATGAAATGCACCCATCAATTATTACCTATATAAATGTTTTCTCTTTAGTTGTAAAATATTGATGATTAACTGTTAAGATTTGAGATTTTGTAAAAAAAAAAAAAAAAAAAAAACAAAATAAGTATTACCATAAGATTTTTTTTATGTTTCTTTAACATGCAGAAATAAGAATATATAATTTAACTAATAATGTTATTAACGTTTACCTCACTTTTTTTATTAATTATTTGTGTCAAATTTTATAGTAAGATAATATTGAACCCACTTAAAAATTTTTTAAATTAAGAACTAAAATGAGATGTTTGAAACGTTAGGAACTAAATTAGAATTTGCCTCAAACGTTAGGTACTAAAATAGTACTTTTTTTCAACCAATTTGGGTTGATCGAGAGATCAGTTCACTTGTCCGCTTAAGTAAATGTCAGGTGTTCGAATCTCACTTTGTGCATGCAGCAACCCATTAGCCGGTAGACCCTTAAATGTAACTCAAATCCGTGACGGATTAGTCATTACCTTCAAATGAGATAGTTGGATATACATTTCATGAAAGTTATAAATTAAATAGTGATTAATCCGTCACTTTACTACTTGAGTGAACTAATCAATCCCTGACTATTTCTCCAAATGACATGCGACCCTCACAAAAAAAAAAAAAATAGTCCACTTCGATCTCTATCCTCTACTTCTGTGACATAACGTAATCTTTTTGTGTGTTTCTTCGTCAAGTCTTAATGAAGAATGCTGACATATCACGTTATGTAACTGAACTGTCACATCTGCTTGTTGAGGTGGTTATTATGTGTCAATGTAGATAATAAAAAATAGATAAGGATTTACTTATTTTTAAATTCAAATTGGTTAGAAGTCTATTTGTCTTATTTTTTAGACAAAATGACATTATTTTAATAACGTTAAATTGATTAGAAACCTATTTTTTTAAAAAAAATTGATACAATATTTTTTAATTTTTTTTATTATTAATGTTATTTTTTCAATAAATTCTTGAATGTATAGAAATCATTTATAAACTCAAAACATCAATAATATTATTAATTTATTAATCATATGCATTGTTCTAAGATTACAAATTGATGAAGATTTAGCAATGTAAAAAATAATGTAGATTAATTAAAATTTTTGTACATTAAAATTTAATTACTTACATAATGTAACTAATAATTAAACAGTGATCATTTATGATGAATTTCAAGAATTATTTGTATATAATCGCATATAGTGATAATTTAGACTGAAATATATATATAAATTTTATATAATTTCAGTCTCTTTCTATATGAGAAATTAAAGAAATATGACAAATCAAGTTTGGCGTTACTCGAAAAAAAATTATGCATTTTAATGTCTAGTAATAATTTTTTATTATTATTATACAATATATATCAAATAATATATTTATTAGTTTTTGTTTATTATAAAAATTATTTAGATCATAATACTTATAATATATTATATATAAAATTATTATTATTAATGTATTAACGATATTTTAACTTTTATTTTATAGGTTTAAAATTATATTGAGAATTATTTATTTAGTTTCGTAATAAATAATATTTTAAAATTAAATAATTTATTAATTAATTTTTATTTATTATTTCATAAATTGAATGATTTAAGAAAAAAGAATATTATATAATAAATAAAAAATTATTTAAAAAAGACATTATATTAATTTTGTAGGAGAAATAGGTCCATGACAAATAGGTCCTTGACTAATTTAACGTCAAAACGACGTCGTTTTATCTAAAAAGTAGAGAAAAAGAAATTCTTAACCAATTTAAATTTAGAGACAATTAATTTTTTTATTTTATATGTTTAAAATTATATTAAGAATTATTTACTTATTTTCTTAATAAATAATGTTTTAAAATTAAATAATTTATTAATTAATTTTTACTCATTATTCCATATATCCTTGACTAATTTAATGTCAAAACGATGTTGTTTTATCTAAAAAATAGAAAAAAATATATTCTTAACTAATTTAAATTTAGAGACAATTAGAATTTTTTTTTCATTTTTGATTGTTCACGTTGACACATAATAACTATCTCAACAAGCAGACGTGACAGTTCAACTATGTAATGTAATATCGCTCGAACTTGATAAAAAAAATATACAGAGAGACTGCGTATGCCACGAAAATAAGAGAAAGATCAAAATGGATTATTTTTTATGTGAAAGGTTACGTTGTCATTTAAAAAAATGATCAAAATTAAATTGATAGTTCATTCTTAGTGCTTTATTAATTTTCTGATTTTAAAGAATTTAAATTACTTTTTCTAGAATTATGGAGGGATGCTTAATAAATTATTTATATACTAGTAACAACATATTTAAATTATTTAGTGTGTTATTATTTTAAAGAAGTTTAATCTTTCCTATCAATTTATAGAAATATAAAAGTGTAATAACTCGTGTCATACACATGATAAGATTGAATTTATAATTTTAAGTTATTTTATTAAAATTAATTTAAATTGTAATAATTTAACTAACAAAAAAATAACATGATATCCATTGTTCGTTTTTTTAATATAGTGTTAATAAGTGTATTAATTCAAATGTAGTTATTAATCAGTTTTGTTAATTTACTTCGTTTAATAAGCTAGACATATATATTCAATGTCAAATTAAATAGTATAACACTTAATTTCACCAACTAATATTTTATATGTTGTTTTACTGTGAAGTAAGAATATATCAAAGTTAGCTTAAAATAAACAATGATAAATTATTGTAAATTATAAAGCACAAATTTTTCTAATAACAGTAAATAATTTAAAGTTACTAAAAAATAACTCAACAACCCCTTTTGATACTATAAAAAAGTATCGGAATAGCGATCGATTTTAACAATCAAAAAAATTAGTTGCTAATAACGACCGAAATAGAATTTTCAGATTACTCTCTTTATTTGTTTTTTCTCTCAATGACTTTTATTGATACCTCGCTTAATACCTTTTTCATTGAAAAGAAATAAAGAAAGATGAAAACTAAAGAACAGAAAATTTAATGTAAAATCATGAAGGAGAAAAAGGGATAGCTTGTAAGCTATGAAGACCCAAACTATGTGCTCACTCCTTGTTTCAGTTTCTAGTCGTTTATCCTTTTTAACGAAGAGTAAAACTTAAAATTTTGAACTAGGTTGGACATTTTTGACTTATTCTTCTTTCCAAATATCATAACAGTAACGTAGAGAAGAGATGGAACAGCAGCAGTGATTAGAGTTAGCATGCATTCTTACCTACCTGCTTCTCTTTCTTCCTTTTTCATTTGATTTCAAGGATTTGAGTCATTCATCAATTTTTTTGCTCCAAATTTTGTGCTTGACCTTTTATTTACAGTAGTGATTCACAACCTCCATTTTTTCCATCTTATTCAAACGATGTATGCAAAAAGAAGGCATCTTCAACAAGTTACAATGGAAGCACAAAGATAAAATTAAAATATTATTCTGATTCAACTTGTGATTTGATTTTTGCTTTTGTACCTTAGTTTCTGACTTTTTTTTTTTTCTTTTCTTTTTGTTGTTTGATTTTGGTAAACATTTTTTTCTTCTTGGTTGAGCACCAAGCTAAACATTCATTTTTGCTTTGAGTAATTTCTCTTTCTTTCTCAATTTAGGGATTAATCACATGGGTTGTAGATTGAAGAGAGAAAGGAGTCGATTGCCTAATTTTTGGCGCAGAAAAGAAAGTGTTGCTTTAATTTATGATCAGCAACAATATTGTTGGGCCATCAAAAAATAATATAAATACTTTTGATTTTGGGCCTGTTTTATTTTTGGATTTATTTTGAGTAATCATTTTTTGCACAATGAACACACAGAGCACAAATAATTTTGGACTTTCAACCTAAGACTATAATATTGATCATCATCAGATTATTATTTTTGTTTCCTCAAACTCAACACTGATATTGTCCAAATTGAATTGAGATTATGTTCAAAGTCTTAACACCGGGTATAATTAATACATAAAATTTTAATAATTAATACCTAAAATATTGAAAAAGAATTTTTAATAAATATGATAAATAGAAAAAAAGTGATAAATAATAATAAGACACTCCCCTCTCCTGCGAGATGCTATAATGACACTCTCCTCCCCTCTATTTTATAAATGTATATTTTCCTCCTTTTAACATTTAAAAAACCTCATCTTTATTCTATTTTAAATTTTTTGTTTTAACTAATATTAACTTTATCCATTTTTTAAGAAAAAATAAATTATTTTTTAAAAAAATACCCATTAGCAAAAATTTTATTTTTCATCATTAAATTTTGCTTACCAAAATATCTTTTAATAAATTATTTTTTTATTGATTAAATTGTATTTTTATCAAAATACTTTTAAAAAAATTAATAATTAAATTATTTTTTTCTAAGATACCTACTCTTCAATAATTTTTTAATTATTAAATTATAATTTTACTAAAATTTTTGTTAATAATTATTTTTATATTTTACTATTAATTTTTTGATATCAATATATATTATTTTAATATTAAATAAAAAAATATTACCATTGTTAATATGTATAACAATTAATATATATTGATATTGAAAAATAATCTTACTAAATTTTTTTATTTAATATTAAAATAATATATATAGATATCGAAAAATTAATAATAAAATATAAAAAAATTGTTAACGAAAATTTTAGTAAAATTATAATTTAATAATTAAAAAATTATTGAAGGGTATTTAAAAAAAATATAATTATTAAATATTTTTAAAAATACAATTTAATCAATAAAAGAATAATTTATTAAAGGATATTTTGGTAAGCAAAATTCAATAATAAAAAAATAAAATTTTTGCTAATGGGTAATTTTTTTAAAAATAATTTATTTTTTCTTAAAAAATTGATAAAGTTAACATTAGTTAATACAAAAAGTTTAAAATGGATTGAAGAGGAGATTTTTTAAAAGTTAGAAAGGAGAAAAATGTATATTTATAAAATAGATGGGAGGGGAGTGTCATTTTAACATCTCGTAGGAGAGAGGAGTGAAATTTTCTCCAATAATAAATGTTATTATATTGAAAAAGAGTACTTTTATTTAGGAGTGAAAAAAGCTCATGAAAAATTGATACCTCACTTTTATTAGTTAGAGAAAAAATTCAATTTTAATATATTAAGTAGATTACTTTTATATTTGATTGAAGTTTTAGAGTATAATATTTTAAAATAACTCAAAAAAAATTTCTTACCATAAATTAAAAATTTTTATTCTCATATAAAGGGTAAATATTTGATATTATTATGTCAAGAGAGTAAAAACTGATATCTTAATTATCATTTTTTTTTAAAATTCGTCATTCTTTTACTGATATTTTAGACATTTTGAGATTGAAAATCCATTCTTATGTATAACAAAATAAATACATTCATAATTTATTTTTTAAATATTAAAACTAACTGTTAATAATTTAGATTTAATTATTCTGTTGATCTTTATAATTTTATTAAATTTATAATTAGATTTTTATATTTTTTAATTAAATTTTTATATTATTTTTAATTTTATAATTAATTTTTTATCAATGTAAAAAATAATAGTTAAAGAAATATTTTTTCATAAGTTAAAGATACCCATAATTAAAAACCTAACTAGATTTTTTATCGCATATTTTTAGAAAAAATATTGCATTAAATTTAACATCTTTGATCCGAAATGACTTAATTACAATATTAAAAGTAATGTAAAGATCCAATTAAAAAAATATAAGAATCTAATTACAAATTTATTAAAACTATAAGGATTAATAGAATAACTAAACCATTAATTTATAATACTAAAAAAAATAAAATTACTTTTTAATACTCAGATATAATAATTTTAAGTATAATATTCTCAAATTATAAATTCACTTATATAATATTTGATTAAATATTTTTGTGGCTATTTATTTTCTATTTTGTGTAAACTAAACTCAATGTAAAAATAAGTGGTGACTTATATTCTGTGAACTTGTGAAGTTTTAAATTTTTAAACGAGAAAATTTTAAAAATTAGCATTTTTATTAAAATTTAGTTAGTATTTAGTTATTAAAAAAAGTGTGTATAATTTTATATCATTAAATAAAATTTTATACTATTAAAAATATTAATAATAACTAATTAATAATTATAAATTACTAAATGTATTGACCTTCTAAACAGTACTGTTTTTAAAGTGCATATAGCTAGTAGGAAGATCAACCATCCCCAATTGACCACCCTTTCACAATTGGCTAATGCCTTAAAATGCAGTTCAAGAATAGATTTTTCTATTTCTTTGTTGACAAATAATTAAGAAAATTTTTTAGAAGATAAATAGTCAAATTTATCTCTAAATGATTATTTATTTTATAAATTAATTTTTGAATATTTTTTTAATTAAATTTGTTCTTTAAAAATTTTAAATTAGTTATTTTAGTTATTCCGTCACTTCCATTATCAATGATATTAAAATTTGTTGATATGACACGTTAAATAATATCACAACACACATTTAGTTATTCTAATTTCCAGCTAATATCATAAGTTTATAAAATTAGATTACATTAACCCTAAATTGAAGAATTCTAATATCTCATATTTTTTTTTCAATTAGATTTTAATTTGATCTAATTTCATAGACTTATTATACTAATAGTCAATTAAAACTTTTATATGTGTGTTGTAGTATCACATAACTTTTCATGTTAATAAATTTTGGTACCGTCAATAAAAAAAATAACAGAAAAATTAGTACGATTAATTTAAAATTTTTAAACGATAAATTTAATTAAAAAAATTTTAATAATTAATTTAAAAAATAAATAATCTTTTAAATATAAATTTGACTATTTACCCAATACCTTAAAAAATAGCATATGTAAAAAGAAAGAGAAAAAAAAAGATTATATACATATATATCTCATCAAGAAGTGAAATCTTTCCATTTCTTTTAAATAAAATAATATACTTCACATAAAATTTAAACGTGTGTTAAGAATGTCCATCACAAATACTAGAGGTGGGCTCCACTTGCCCCGACCAAGATGATGGTTATGAAACTACATTACAGATATTTGTAATTATTCACAATTTCAGGGGCTTAAATTAAAAAACTTGTAAGAAAATAGGGGCAACCCAGCCGCAACTTTTAAAAAATCTAAAATCAGACATAGATACAAGTAATTACTAATTAGGATTTCTTTCTAAATTAAATAAATATAAAATTATGGAAATACATAGTATTTACTTAAATACACATACAAGATCTTAGGTACGGTGAGAGAAACTCAATTATAAATGTATTTTGGATACTAAGATTTTAAACTATAACGTGAAAATCTAACGTATTTTATGTACATCTGAAATACGTTTTACGTGGAGAAAAAGGTGTTGAGTCCGAGATATGTTTAAACGCAAAAATTGGATCACAACACTCGAGATATAGTCAGTGGCGAATTAAGACTACTATAGTACCCGAGATACGTATTTTATAGTTTAGGTGTCTCTGCATCATAGATATCTTGGAGAAAAACTCTATATATATTCTCCTATCCTCAATTATACCCTCACAATTCTCTCTCTCTCTCTCTCTCTCTCTCTCTCTCTCTCTCTCTCTCTCTCTCTCTCTCTCTCTCTCTCTCTCTCTCTCTCTCTCTATTAACTTTATTCGCATGGATAATAATCAGTTCTTTTTTTTGTAATTTATTTCAATGGGATAGTAAAAAAAGGTGATAAATAAGTGATTTTTGAGTCTAATTCAACTGTGATGTTGTTGGTGCACGAAATTGTGATTCACTCTTAAATTATTGTTCAAAATTGATTCCCTAGTAATGGCTTCAAAGACTTGGTGCACAGAACCATGGTCCAAACATAACTCCACAACTTCGTACAACTAACCAGCAAGTGCACTGGGTCGTCCAAGTAATACCTTACGTGAGTAAGGGTCGAATCCCACGGAGATTGTCAGCTTGAAGCAAGCTATGATCATCTTGTAAATCTTAGTCAGGCAGATTCAAATTGGTTGAGAGATTATAATGTATTAAATAATAAAATAAAATAGGATAGAGATACTTATGTAATTCATTGGTGGGAATTTCAGATAAGCGTGTGAGGATGCTGTATGGCTCTTTGAACGCCTACTTTCCTGCTGTCTCCATCCAATCATGTAGATTCCTTTCCATGGCAAGCTGTATGTTGGGGGATCACCGTTGTCAATGGCTACCGTCTGTCCTCTCAGTGAAAATGGTCCAAATGCTCTGTCACAGCACGGCTAATCATCTGTCGGTTCTCAATCGGGTTGGAATAGGATCCATTGATTCTTTTGCGTCTGTCACTAACGTCTAGCCTTCAGGAGTTTGAAGCTCGTCACAGTCACTCAATCCCAGAATCCTACTCGGAATACCACAGACAAGGTTTAGACTTTCTGGATTCTCAAGAATGGCTGCCAATAGATTCTAGCTTATACCACGAGGATTCTGATTAAGAAATCCAAGAGATACTCATTCTGGCTTTGTTTGCTTGTAGAATGGGAGTGGTTGTCAGGAACGCGTTCATAGGTGAGAATGGTGATGAACGTCACATAATCATCACCATCCGTCTGGTTCTTAGGCGCGAATGAACATCTTAGAAGAGGAATAAACAGGAATTGAATAGAAAACAGTAATACTTGTATTTATTCTCGAGGTACAGCAGAGCTCCACACCTTAATCTATGGTGTGTAGAAACTCCACCGTTGAAAATACATAAGAACAAGGTTCAGGCATGGCCGAATGGCCAGCCCCAAAACGTGATCAATAGAACAAAAGATGAACCAAAGATGTTCCAAAGATGTTCCAGAGATGTTCCAGAGATGTAAACACAATAGTAAAAAGTCCTATTTATACTAAACTAGTTACTAGGGTTTACAGAAATAAGTAAGTAGTGCAGAAATCCACTTCTGGGCCCACTTGGTGTGTGCTTGGGCTGAGCTTTGAGCTTTTACACGTGCATAGGCTGTTTCTAGAGTTAAACGCCACCCTGGAACCTGTTTTGGGCGTTTAACTCCAACTTGCAACTTGTTTTGGGCGTTGAACGCCGAACAGCAACATGGAACTGGCGTTGAACGCCAGTTTACGTCGTCTAAACTTGTGCAAAGTATGGACTATTATATATTGCTGGAAAGCCCTGGATGTCTACTTTCTAACGCAATTGAGAGCGCGCCAATTGGACTCCTGTAGCTCCAAAAATTCCATTTTGCATGCAGGCAGGTCAGGATCCATCAGCATCTGCAGTCCTTTTCAGCCTCTGAATCAGATTTTTGTTCAGAACCTTCAATTTCAGCCAGAAAATACCTGAAATCACAGAAAAACACACAAACTCATAGTAAAGTCCAGAAACATGATTTTTGCATAAAAACTAATAAAAATATACTAAAAACTAATTAAAACATACTAAAAACTACTTAAAAACAATGTCAAAAAGCGTATAAATTATCCGCTCATCACAACACCAAACTTAAATTGTTGCTTGTCCCCAAGTAACTGAAAATCAATTAGGATAAAAAGAAGAGAATATACTATAAACTCCAAAATATCAATGAAGCTTAGTTTCAAATAGATGAGCGGGACTAGTAGCTTTTTGCTTCTGAATAGTTTTGGCATCTCACTTCATCCTTTGAATTTCAGAATGATTGGCATCTATAGGAACTTAGAATTCAGATAGTGTTATTGATTCTCCTAGTTTGATATGTTTGATTCTTGAACACAGTTACTTATGAGTCTTGGCTGTGACCCTAAGCATTTTGTTTTCCAGTATTACCACCGGATACATAAATGCCACAGACACATAACTGGGTGAACCTTTTCAGATTGTGACTTAGCTTTGCTAAAGTCCCCAGTTAGTGGTGTCCAGAATTCTTAGGCACACTCTTTTTGCTTTGGATCACGACTTTAACCACTCAGTCTCAAGCTTTTCACTTGGACCTTCATGACACAAGCACATGGTTAGGGACAGCTTGGTTTAGCTGCTTAGGCCAGGATTTTATTCCTTTAGGCCCTCATATCCATTGATGCTCAAAGCCTTGGATCCTTTTTACCCTTGCCTTTTGGTTTTAAGGGCTATTGACTTTTTCTGCTTGCTTTTCTTTTTCTTTTATTAATTAATTTTTTTTTGCTATTTTTTTCTGCAAGCTTTGCTATTCACTGCTTTTTCTTGCTTCAAGAATCAAATTCATAATTTTTCAGATTATCAATAACCTTTATCCTTATCATCATTCTTTCAAGAGCCAACATATTTAACATTCATAAAATTCAATATAAAAAATATGCACTGTTCAAGCATTTCATTCAGAAAACAAAAAGTATTGTCACCACATCAAAATAATTGAACTAATTTCAAGGATGAATTCGAAATTCATGTACTTCTTGTTCTTTTGTTTTTTAGCACATTTTTCATTTAAGAGAGGTGAAGGATTTCATGAAATTATTCATAGCTTTAAGGCATAGATAGATACTAGACACTAATGATCATGTAAAAAGACACAAACATAGACAAATAATAAGCATAAAAATCGAAAAACAGGGAAATAAAGAACAAGGAAGTTAAGGAATGAGTCCACCTTAGTGAGGGTGGCGTCTTCCTCCTCTTGAAGTTCCAATGGTGCTCTTGAGCTCCTCTATGTCTCTTCCTTGCCTTTGTTGCTCTTCTCTCATGGCCCTTTGATCTTCTCTAATCTCATGGAGCATGATGGAATGCTCTTGGTGCTCCACCCTTAGTTAATTCATGTTGAAACTCAACCCTTCCAGAGAGGTGTTGATTTTCTCCCAATAGTTGTGTGGAGGAAAGTGCATCCCCTGAGGCATCTCAGGAATTTCATGATGAGGAACTTCCTCATGCTCTTGTTGAGGTCCATGTGTAGGCTCTCTTATTTGCTCCATCTTCTTCTTAGTGATGGGCTTGTCCTCTTCAATGGGAATGTCTCCTTCTATGATAATTCCAGCTAGATTACAGAGGTGACAGATGAGATGAGGAAAAGCCAACCTTGCCATGGTGGAGGACCTTTCGGCCACTTTGTAAAGTTCTAGAGAGATGACTTCATGCACTTCTATTTCTTCTCCAATCATGATGCTATGAACCATGATTGCCCGATCCACAGTTACTTCAGATTGGTTGCTAGTGGGGATGATTGAGCGTTGAATGAACTCTAACCACCCTCTAGCCACTGGTTTGAGGTCTAGCCTTCTCAGTTGGACCGGCTTGCCTCTTGCGTCTCTTTTCCACTGAGCTCCTTCCACACATATATCCATTAGGACTTGGTCCAACCTTTGATCATAGTTGACCCTTCTTGTGTAGGGGCGTGCATCTCCTTGCATCATTGGCAAGTTGAATGCCAACCTAACATTTTCCGGACTGAAATCTAAGTATTTCCCCCGAACCATTGTGATCCAATTCTTGGGATCCGGGTTCATACTTTGATCATGGTTTCTAGTGATCCATGCATTTGCATAAGACTCTTGAACCATTAAGATCCCGACTTGTTGAATGGGGTTGGTCAGAATTTCCCAACCTCTTCTTCTAATCTCATGTCGGATCTCCGGATACTCATTCTTTCTGAGCTTGAAAGGAACCTCAGGGATCACTCTCTTTTTTGCCACAACTTTATAGAAGTGGTCTTGATGGACCTTTGAGATGAATCTTTCCATCTCCCATGACTCGGAGGTAGAAGCTTTTGCCTTCCCTTTCCTCTTTCTTGAGATTTCTCCGGCCTTAGGTGCCATATATGGTTATGGAAAAACAAAAAGCGAATGCTTTTTACCACACCAAACTTAGAAGTTTGCTCGCCCTCGAGCAAAAGAAGAAAGAAAGAAGGAGAAGAAGAAGAAAAAGTGGAGGAAAGGGATAGAGGGATGTATTCGGCCAAGTGGGAAAGAAAGGGGTTGTGTTGTGTGAAAATGAAGAAGGATGGAGGGGTATATATAGTGAAGAAAGAGGGGTTAGGTTCGGCCATTTAGGGTGGGATTTGGGTGGGAAAGAATTTTGAATTTGAAGGTAGGTGGGGTTTATGGGGAAGAGAGCGTTGATGTGAGTGGTGAAGAGGTAATGGGGAAGAGTGTTTGAGATGATTGGTGAATGCTATTTGGGGAAGAGTGTTATGAAAAGGTGTGAAGGAGAGAGATAAGGTTAGGTGGGGATCCTGTGGGGTCCACAGATCCTGAGGTGTCAAGGCTTTCACATCCCTGCACCCTTTAGGCGTGTAAAACGCCCCCTTTGTGCATTCCTGGCGTTCAACGCTAGGATGTTGCTTGTTTTTGGCGTTGAACGCCCATCTGTAGCTTGTTTCTGGCGTTCAACGCCAGACTGTAGCTTGTTTCTGGCGTTGAACGCCCATTTGGTACTTGTTTCTGGCGTTAAACGCCAGACAGATGCATGGTTCTGGCGTTTAAACGCCAGAGTGTCTCCTCCAGGGTTTTCTGTTTCTTCTGCTGCTTTTTCGATCTTGTTTTTAATTTTTCTATTTGTTTTATGACTCCACATGATCATCAACCTAAGAAAACATAAAAATAACAAGGAAAATAAAAATTAAACATAGTTAAATAAAATTGGGTTGCCTCCCAACAAGCGCTTCTTTACTGTCACTAGCTTGACTGTGAGCTCCATGGAGTCTCACATATAACCAGAGCAAGGTTGGGACTTCCCAACACCAAACTTAGAGTTTGGTTGTGGCCTCCTAACACCAAACTTAGAGTTTGATTGTGGGGGCTCTGCGTGACTCTATGATGAGAGAAGCTTCTCATGCTTCCTCTCAGTGGTTACAGAAGAAGATCTTTGAGTTTTCAACACGAGGTAGTCCTCATTCACTTGAAGGAACAATTCTCCTCTGTCCACATCAATCACAGCCTTTGCTGTGGCCAGGAAGGGTCTTCCAAGGATGATGGATTCATCCTCTTCCTTCCCAGTATCCAGGATTATGAAATCAGCAGGGATGTGAAGGCCTTCAATCCTTACCAACACATCCTCTATCATTTCATAAGCCTGTTTTCTTGAGCTGTCTGCCATCTCCAATGAGATTCCAGCAGCCTGTACCTCAGAGATCCCAAGTTTCTTCATTACAGAGAGTGGCATAAGATTGATACCTGACCCTAGGTCACACAGAGCCTTCTTAAAGGTTATGGTGCCTATGGTACAGGGTACTAAGAATTTACCAGGAACCTGTCTCTTTTGAGGTAATTTCTGCCTATCCAATGCATTTAGTTCATTGGTGAGCAAGGGAGACTCATCTTCCCAAGTCTCATTACCAAATAATTTGGCATTCAGCTTCATGATTGCACCAAGGTACTTGGCAACTTGCTCTTCAGTAGTATCCTCATTCTCCTCAGAAGAAGAATACTCATCAGAGCTCATGAAGGGCAGAAGTAAGTTGAGTGGAATCTCTATGGTCTCTGTATGAGTCTCAGATTCCTTCAGTTCCTCTTTAGGGAACCTCTCAGTGTCCAATGGACGTCCCATGAGGTCTTCCTCATGGAGAATCACGTTCCCATCCTCCATTGTAGGTTCGACCATATTGGTCACTTCTATGGCCTTGCACTCTCTTTTTGGATTTTCTTCTGTATTGCCTGGGAGAGTACTAGGAGGAGTTTCAGTGATTTTCTTACTCCCTGACCCACTTGTGCCTCCAGATTCCTGATAGAGGACCGTGCCTCATTCATGAAACTGAGAGTGGTTTTAGACAGATCAGAGACTATGGTTGCTAAGCTAAAGAGATTTTGTTCAGAGTTCTCTGTCTGTTGCTGAGAAGATGATGGAAAAGGCTTGCTATTGCTAAACCTATTTCTTCCACCATTATTATTGAAGCCTTGCTTCTGTGGATCCTTCCATGAGAGATTTGGATGATTCCTCCATGAAGGATTATAAGTGTTCCCATAGGGTTCTCCCATGTAATTCACCTCTGCCATTGCAGGATTCTCAGGATCATAAGCTTCCTCTTCAGGTGAAGCTTCTTTAGTACTGTTGGATGCAGCTTGCAATCCATTCAGACTCTGAGAAATCATATTGACTTGCTGAGTCAATATTTTATTGTGAGCCAGTATGGCATTCAGAGTATCAACCTCAAGAACTCCTCTCTTCTGGTTCGTCCCATTATTCATAGGATTTCTCTCAGAAGTGTACATAAACTGGTTATTTGTAACCATCTCAATGAGTTCCTGGGTTTCTGCAGGCGTCTTCTTCAGGTGAAGAGATCCGCCAGTAGAGCTATCCAATGACATCTTGGATAGTTCAGACAGACCATCATAGAATATACATATGATGCTCCATTCTGAAAGCATGTCAGAAGGACATCTTCTGATCAGTTGCTTGTATCTTTCCCAAGCTTTATAGAGGGATTCACCTTCCTTCTGTCTGAAGGTTTATACTTCCACTCTCAGCTTACTCATCTTTTGAGGTGGAAAAAATTTGGCCATGAATGAACTGACCAGCTTTTTCCAAGAATTCAGGCTCTCTTTTGGTTGGGAATCCAACCATGCTCTAGTTCTGTCTCTTACAGCAAAAGGGAAAAACATAAGCCTGTAGACCTCGGGATCAACCCCATTGGTCTTAACAGTATCACAGATCTGCAAGAATTCAGCCAAGAACTGATGAGGATCTTCCAATGGAAGTCCATGGAACTTGCAATTCTGTTGCATCAGAGAAACTAATTGAGGTTTAAGCTCAAAGTTGTTTGCTCCAATGGCAGGGATTGAGATGCTGTTTCCATACAGATTGGAAGTAGGTGCAATAAAGTCACCCAGCATCTTCCTTGCATTGTTGTTGTTGTTATTTTCGGCTGCCATCTCTTTTTCTTGTTCGAAAATTTCCTCAAAGCTTTCTCTGAAGTGTTATGTTTTAGTTTCTCTTAATTTCTTCTTCAGAGTCCTTTCAGGTTCAGGATCTGCTTCAACAAGAATGTTCTTGTCCTTGCTCCTGCTCATAAGAAAAAGAAAGGAACAGAAAATAACAAGGATCCTCTTTACCCAGATCTAGAGATCCTTGAGTTGTCAGAGTAACAGAAAAATAGAAGGATGATGGAAAAGAACACAGGTAAGATAATTCAGCATGTAAGCAAAGGAGGAATGTTAGTGATTAAATAGAAAGAGAGAAGAGATGAAAGGGATGAAGTTTTCGAAAATAATTTTTGAAAAGGAGTTAGTTGTTTTCGAAAATTTTGAAAAAGAAAGAATTAAAATTAAAATTGAAAACTTTTAATTAATTGAAAAATTTTTTGAAAAAGAAGAAGGTGATTTTCGAAAATTAAGAGTAAAAAAGTGGTTAGGTGGTTTTGAAAAAGATAGAAAGTAATAAATTTTAAAAAGATAGGAAGTTAGAAAAAGATTTGAAATTAAAATTTTAAAAAGATTTGATTTGAAAAAGATAAGTTTTAAAAGATATGATTTAAAAAGATATGGTTGAGAAGATATGATTTGAAAACTAATTTTGAAAAAGATTTGAATTTTAAAAAAATTGATGACTTGACTTAACAAGAAATTAAAAGATATGATTCTAGAATCTCAAAGATTGAACCTTTCTTAACAAGAAAGTAACAAACTTGAAATTTTTGAACCAATCCATTAATGATCATCATTATTTTCGAAAATCATTTAAATTTGAAAAAGGTTTGATTTTGAAAAAGATATGATTGAAAAAGATAGAGTTTGAAAAAGATTTGAGTTTGAAAAAGATTTGATTTGAAAAAGATATGATTTGGACAAAAATTGAAAATTTTTACCTCCCTGGCGTTAAACGCCCAGATGCTGCATGTTCTGGGCGTTTAACGCCCAGTCATTGCTTCTTTTGGGCGTTCAACGCCCAGTCAGGTATCTTGGCTAGCGTTTGAACGCCAGAAATCCTTCTTCACTGGGCGTTTTGAGTGCCCAGCTTTTTCTCTGTGATTTCTCTGCTGTATGTTCTGAATCTTCAATTCTCTGTGTAACTAACTTGAAAAAGATATGTTTTTGGATTTTTTTGAATTTTTAATGATATGATAAAACACTGAAACACAATTAAACATGAAAACACAAGATTCAAACAAAGAATGCATGCAAGACACTTTGAATGTCAAGATGAACACCAAGAACACAATGAAGATCATGATGAACATCAAGAACATAATTTTTATAATTTTTTAAGAAAAAGGGAAACATGCAAGACACCAAACTTAGAAGTTTGTATACTAGAGACTCTAACAATTCAAGAATGCATATGAAAAACATGGAAAGACACAACTCAAGAGAATTTAAAGATCAGACAAATAAAATCATCAAGAACAACTTGAAGATCATGAAGAACACAAGAACATGTTCGAATAATGCAATAAACAAGAAACTCATGTAATTGACACCAAACTTAAAAATTGACTCAAGACTCAAACAAGAACACAAAATATTTTTGGTTTTTATGATTTTATTAAAAAAATTTTTTTTGTGTTTTTGTATTTTCTTTTTTTTTCGAAAAAATATAGGAAAAAGGAAGTAATGAATTCAAAGTCCTCAATCAAAATCCCAGGAATCATGCTAGGTTAGTCTAAAGCTTGATGGCCAGCCAAGCTTCAGCATACCATTATGAAACTCTAGAATTCATTCTTAAAGATTCTGAAGGAAAAAATAAAATTATTTTTTTTATCGAAAATTAAAAAGAAAAGAAAATTAAACATAAAATAAAGTTACCTAATCTAAGCAACAAAATGAACCGTCAGTTGTCCAAACTTAAACAATCCCCGACAACGGCGCCAAAAACTTGGTACACGAAATTGTGATTCAGTCTTAAATTGTTGTTCAAAATTGATTCCCTGGTAATGGCTCCAAAGACTTGGTGCACAGAACCATGGTCCAAACATAACTCCACAACTTCGCACAACTAACCAGCAAGTGCACTGGGTCGTCCAAGTAATACCTTACGTGAGTAAGGGTCGAATCCCACGGAGATTGTCAGCTTGAAGCAAGCTATGGTCATCTTGTAAATCTTAGTCAGGCATATTCAAATTGGTTGAGAGATTATAATGTATTAAATAATAAAATAAAATAGGATAGAGATACTTATGTAATTCATTGGTGGGAATTTCAGATAAGCGTGTGAGGATGCTGTATGGCTCTGTGAACGCCTACTTTCCTGCTGTCTCCATCCAATCATGTAGATTCCTTTCCATGGCAAGCTGTATGTTGGGGGATCACCGTTGTCAATGGATACCGTCCGTCCTCTCAGTGAAAATGGTCCAAATGCTCTGTCACAGCACGGCTAATCATCTGTCGGTTCTCAATCGGGTTGGAATAGGATCCATTGATCCTTTTGCGTCTGTCACTAACGTCCAGCCTTCAGGAGTTTGAAGCTCGTCACAGTCACTCAATCCCAGAATCCTACTCGGAATACCACAGACAAGGTTTAGACTTTTCGGATTCTCAAGAATGGCTGCCAATAGATTCTAGCTTATACCACGAGGATTCTGATTAAGAAATCCAAGAGATACTCATTCTGGCTTTGTTTGCTTGTAGAACGGGAGTGGTTGTCAGGCACGCGTTCATAGGTGAGAATGGTGATGAGCGTCACATAATCATCACCATTCGTCCGGTTCTTAGGCGCGAATGAACATCTTAGAAGAGAAATAAACAGGAATTGAATAGAAAACAGTAATACTTGTATTTATTCTCGAGGTACAGCAGAGCTCCACACCTTAATCTATGGTGTGTAGAAACTCCACCGTTGAAAATACATAAGAACAAGGTTCAGGCATGGTCGAATGGCCAGCCCCAAAACGTGATCAATAGAACAAAAGATGAACCAAAGATGTTCCAAAGATGTTCCAGAGATGTTCCAGAGATGTAAACACAATAGTAAAAAGTCCTATTTATACTAAACTAGTTACTAGGGTTTACAGAAATAAGTAAGTAGTGCAGAAATCCACTTCTGGGCCCACTTGGTGTGTGCTTGGGCTGAGTTTTGAGCTTTTACACGTGCATAGGCTGTTTCTAGAGTTAAACGCCACCCTGGAACCTGTTTTGGGCATTTAACTCCAACTTGCAACTTGTTTTGGGCGTTGAACGCCGAACAGCAACATGGAACTAGCGTTGAACGCCAGTTTACGTCATCTAAACTTGTGCAAAGTATGGACTATTATATATTGCTGGAAAGCCCTGGATGTCTACTTTCCAATGCAATTGAGAGCGCACCAATTGGACTTCTGTAGCTCCAAAAATTTCATTTTGCATGCAGGCAGGACAGGATCCATCAGCATCTGCAGTCCTTTTCAGCCTCTGAATCAGATTTTTGCTCAGAACCTTCAATTTCAGCCAGAAAATACCTGAAATCACAGAAAAACACACAAACTCATAGTAAAGTCTAGAAACATGATCCTTGCATAAAAACTAATAAAAATATACTAAAAACTAATTAAAACATACTAAAAACTACTTAAAAACAATGCCAAAAAGCGTATAAATTATCCGCTCATCAATTGTGAACTAACCATGTTGATACCTTACATGTGCTAAAGATTGTCATATTAAGAAACATGGGGAATAGGTTTCAAGAAAGTTGGGCGGTTGTATATAGATTTTTGCACGCAGTTCCGAACGATGGATTTACTAACAGGTTATTCTGGCTTGAAGGAGATTAGCATGTGAGGGTAATGTTCGACGTTCATCCAAGGCTAGTGCCACAACAAGTGATGGAATGGTATGCTTCAATTTTTGACGTGGTTGTTGGTGATAGGCCATCCTCTTCGAGTCCTTAAGTAGTCCCGCTGGATGTAACACTGATCCACTTCACCTAGCCTCGTGATAGTGCAGGAGAAGACGACAATGAGGGCGATTCAGATTATGTTACCAAATCCAGGTCGTCGAACGAGACTTATTTCTCTTATGAGTATGTGCCAGAGACTCCCTCCGGTGGTGGTGTTCGATTTCTCTTACGTCCCCCTTTGCCCATTCCTCAATTGTCAGAAGTTCCAACTCATTATCACACTTTGAATTTGAACGCAATGCAGCTGGATGATCCTTTCAATACCGGCCAAGAGGATGATTACAATACCGATGGTGGGTTGAAATTTCAAGTTGGCTATAGGATCAGGAATCATGATGCTGTTCTGATGGTAATGAAGAATTACAGTATTCGAAAGAACACGAAGTATAAAGATCTGGAGTCAGATAGGCTTAAATACCATTGTCGTTGCAAGCAATTCCCCAACAGTTATTCATGGAGTTTTCGTGTGGCACTATGTTAGAATTTGAACTACTGGTATATTTTATTTGTTAATTTTGATGAAATTAAAGACTATTATGTCTTGTACTAAATGTTAACATGCATGAGTAATTTTGTAGGGAGGTGTGTAGGTTTGGTGGACCACACACCTATTTGGCACCAACCATGTCTCAAGACCATACTCAGTTGGATAGTAGTTTGATTTCCAAGGTCATCCTACCTATAATAAAGACTGATCCATCTATCTCTATCCAGGTGTTACAAAGTGCGGTGCATCAGAGTTATCCTTTCAAGTCATCATATCGAAAGGTATGGATGGAAAAGCAAAAAGTGATTACTCAGATTTATGGTGATTGGAAAGAGTTATATAACAAGATGCCCAGTCTCTTACAGGCTTTGCAAGAATGTCTCCCATAGTCCCATGTACGATTCACGATTGCGTTGCTGTTCTGTATTATGATGGCAACATGGTTGACGGCGATTGGAGCGAGCTGGATAAGGTATTTTGGGTATTCCCTCCTTGTGTTGAGGAATTTGGTGGATGGGACACACCTGTATAAAAAGTACGGAAGCGTGCTATTAATTGTTGTGGCTCAAGATGGTAACAACAACATTCTGCCATAACTTTTGTATTTGTCAAGTCTGAGACAACTGAGTCATAATCATTTTTCCTATTGAATTTGAAGCAGCATGTTACTCTGCAGCAGGAACTTCTTCTCATATCTGATAGATCACAGGCTATTTGCACTGCTCTAAATGCACCTTACAGTGGGGTGTCTATTGTGGTGTCGGTATTGCTCCGTGCATGTGTGGAGGCGATGGTGGTAGAAGTGGTACTACTCCAATCAGGTGTGGAGGCGGTGGTGGTGGTGGTGGTGGTGGTAGAGTCTGGTAATATGATGATGGAACTGATCCATACTGATGTGATGGTGGTGGTGGAGTCTGGTAATGCAATGATGGCATCTGCTGGTCTGTCGAATGAGCCTGTGTATAGTCCAAATCATGATTAGTGTACTGTTGTACTCCTGGACTTGTCGATGAGCTAGGTATGTCGATGTGGTCTCTCCTACTACGATAACGATATGCCAAATGCTCTATTGAATCCCTAGATGCACCCACGATCTAGAACAGGTCATCGAGCTGTATAACAATGTCTGAGCCGATGTCAAACTAGGTCTGGTCCCAGGCAACTGCATCATTTTATGATGAGCAGTGCTGGAGGAACCTGGCACGAGGCTCCTGGCCATGTCCGCCTCATGCCCAACAAAGAATCTCGGGGATGGAATCTCTCCATGTGTAACTGGTGCAGGATCCTCAGGTATATTCTCCTACCATGCATAGTTTGCCTCCTCATCTGACTACTGATCATCTCCTTCAGCCCACTGATCATCTCCCTCAGCCCACCTCATGCATTGATCGCGTTCCCTCCGAGCCAGTCTCTGAATATCATCTTGGACACAGCTCCTAGCCCATCATCTCCAATATGGAGCATTTGGTGGAAGCTATAAGTCATCTCTCTATCCCAGAATAATAAGGGGATATCAGCGGATGGTGCTACTACTCTCGAATCATCCAGGATGCCCTTCCTAGATAGATATCGAACTCTACGTGCTTGTTGCCACCATGTTTAATACTCTTGTGTTAGATGAGGATTAGGGATCCCATCAATGGTCACCACGTGGTGTAGCTGGTAACGTCCCTTAAACAAGTCGTACAAGTTACGGGCCACCAAACATTATCTCCCCTCGTCGTCTTGAACAGAAACTCGTCAACGTTGACTGGATCTACTGTCCTGTGCTGCTGCCCCCTGAGCTATTTCTTCACTCTGTCCACATGATGAAACTCTACAAAGTGAAAGTAGACGAGGGAGACAACAACGCTCCATGTATAAATCTCTCCATCACTACTAAGCCAATCAGGAGCATTCTGATATAACTGGAGATCTTCATATAGTGTCCATCGAAACTAGGCAAATCACATAAAGTACAATAATTAAGAATGAATCAACAATGCTTGAAATAAAATAGAAAACAAAATATCTCACACCTGATCAAAAGTGAAGCCATCAATATGATGACGTAAACTTTGGATCCTGCCATTGTGGCGATTCCTGCTTCATTGTCCTAGTCCTGCTAACCTACACACAATAAAAGTAATTAACAACAGAAATTAATTATTTACAATAATTAACTTTATTCACTATTTATAAGATGTTAAATTAAAATATTGACAATAATTACATACCTAGCTGCAAGTGGAAACCTAATGACGTCATATACTGGCGAACAAAATGACGGAAATCTATAGTAGATCCAAGACACAAAAAGCGACATGCACCCTGCAATGTCAGTCACATCACTCCCAGCAACAGTACAGAGTGAGTGGTACGTGTGTGCCAGCAGTGCAAACTCCCAAGACAACTGTCTGCAATAATCGAAATCCACCAGCAGCCATCTCAAAGGAACAAGTGTAGCTGACTTGTCCGTGAAAAGAAACTCCCGATAAGCATCATTAAGTAGCATCTGGCGTATTTATAGAGTGTATCCGGATCTGCCCCAGGTGGAATGTGTGAAACCCTATTCCTCTGCCAAGTCATCCTCAAATCGAAAACCTGCTTCCTATCTTCTGGCTGTGGTGGTGGCATGTCGCCAAGTAAATCCTCAACCCATTCCTACGTGAGGTGTCCGTAGTACTGCTGGAAGTTTCTGGTACAACCCCTAATCGGCTCATCCTTAGTGCGCAGACCAAGATGGTAAACAATATCTTAAAGCGTAATGCTGAGCTCACTCCATGGAAGGTGAAAGCTATGGATCTCAGGCCTCCACTACTCGACAAATGCAGAGATCAAGGAATTGTCAAACATAAAATTCCTCAACTCTACTGCATGTCTGAATCCCGCATCGTTGATATAAGGTAATAGGATATCTGGCAGGGGGAGACCTAAGATCACACGGCGTGATAACAACTTCCGACGCCTCTGCAATAGTTACAACATTTACTCTCGCAAATTAATGTCGTCTAAACTATTATATAGATTTAATAATTATTAAATATTATAAACCTAATAGACAAATATCGGTAATAAAATATTATATTTCATACAACATTAATATTTATTAGTAATATTCATAGTATTAAATAAAAAAAAAACATGAAGCAAGATTTAAAAAATAAATCACTCATGTTGCACTATTTTAACTTAACTGGTAATCTTTTAGATGATATTAATCCAACAATAGATTTTAACAAAAAAATATGATCTAGCAACTATTTTATATGAATAATATATTTATTTAATTTAACTAATATATTAATTTATATTTAACTATTACATTTATTTAAGTTTACTTAAAATTATTTCTAAAAATATTAAAACCTACTATACCTACTTAAGTTAATAGAACAACTAACTAACAAATTCAAAATACCTAACACATTCACTAAATTAATAAAGGCTAAATACATAAATTAATTATTTACTGAAAATAATAGAGAGAAAAAAAGCTTAATCTCAAAATTTAAAGCTCCAGCTATATGCTAAGTCGCATTCAGTCAGTTGATGTTTCCGTCGCGAACATATTGTTGGGGCCATCTATATTTCAAGAACTCGAACTTAAGGTGTTACAAAGTTAAAATTTTTTTCAAAATCTTCAAATATAGGAAAACTTCGGTTGCAATCAGTTTCTATAGGCTTCTGGCTATATCTCAGGTGCTATGATCCAATTTTTGTGTTTGAGTATATTTTGGATACTGAGACCCTAATAAGTTTTTAAACGCATCTCAAATCTTCAGTACTCGTTTTTTCACGTAAAATATAATCCGGGTGCATTTAGAATACGTCAGACTTTTGTTGTGTCATAACTTAAAATTTCAGTACTCGAAATATGTCTATAATTTAGTTATCTTCATAATACCTAAGATATAGTATATCGTGTATTTAAGTAATTACTCTATATTTTATATTTATTTAATTTTAATAAAAAAATCCCTAGTAATTAGTACTAGTGCAGTACTGCTACCTGATTTTTGTTTATGGTTCAATGGAGATAGTGAATCAAATCTTTGAATTAACTCCACAATTAAAGTACTAATTAAATTAGAAAATGTATTTTCCAATTAAAGACATAGTAGCAGTATGAAGTATTAATTCATGATCTAGTCAATTTAATTTGACGGTTTGGTTTGGTTTGATTTGATTTTATAATAAGATGTCACACTATTGTCTTCCTAATTACCACATCAATAATAATCATAATAATAATACAACTAAAGTAAAAGTCTTCCTTTCAAACTTGAAATTCTAAATTTATTAAATTATTGTATTATGGTATTACATTCTTTCTTACGTCATATTTTCTTAGAAAAACAAAATAAATATTTTTTTGTGAGTTTTTATTTTTATTTTTGGTTGTTTTTTATGCTGTATTTATTTATAGAGATTAGATATTAAAATAGAAATACAAAAACACAAAATTATATTTGATAAATAAAATATAAATAAAATATTATATTAAAAAATATTAAATTAATATATTTTATATTTATTTTAACTAAAAAATATAAAATAATTAACAAAAAATATAATTTATTTTTTATTATTTTTATTAAATTTTTATAATTATATTTATTATATATTTTTTTAAATTATTTAAATAAAAAATAAAAATAAATTAAATTTTTATAATTTATTATATTTTATTATCAAATAAAATATAAAAATACTAAATTTTATATTTCTATTCGTTATATCTTTTTTGAATGTTTTATTTTTCGTCCATCTTCTCTCATAAACAAAAGTAGCCTTAATTCCTTTACCTTGTCTTCGTTTCAACTTTCAACACCTCTCCCCCTAATTTCTTAGATTGGTTGATCTGCTCCTCCCGGCATGTAGGTCTCGATCCTTCTTCCCCTTTAATGTCCGATGAACACAATCTTCTGACACATCCATAAGAGAGAGAGAGAGAGAGAGAGAGAGAGAGAGAGAGTTCAGTGCTGGGTGGGTGATTTTTCTGAGTTCAGAAGCTCTGAAGATTTTGGGGGTTTTGTTATGAGAGCCTTTCCTAGGTGGGTTTTGTGGAAAAAGGTGTGAACTTTCTTTTGCTTTTACCTAATTGGATTCTCTGATATGGGTGGGTGTTTTCCTTGTTTTGGATCATCCAACAAGGAGGAAAGTGGTGGTGGTGGGTTGAAGAAGGAAGTGGCAAAAAAGGAATCTTTCAAGGAATCGTCAGCTCCTCAGGTTCATCACCCCAGCAGGGTTAGCTCAGGTTTTGAAACTTTATTTAATTTTATTTTCTGGGTTTACTTCAATTGTGGTCAATTTTGTGTTTTTATGACTGTTTTGGTTGGTTTTTATGGCAATTCTTGTTCATCCAAGTTGTTTGTTACTTTGATCTGGTTCATCTGATGCTGTACGTTCCAATGCTAAGCTAGTGAATTAATTGCAGGGGGTAGGGGATGTGTTTTTAAACTACAATTTGCTGAATTTCATTGGTATTATAAGGTGGTAGTGGCATAATTGGAGATCTACTATCTTAAGTGTATGATAAGCGCAATGCATTGTCTGATAAGATTTTCTGTTTTGTTGATATTGTGGGATGCAGGGTTCAATAGCTGCATTATTAGCATCTAATTTTAGCCAAGATGTGTTGTTTTTACCGCTGTACAAACAAAAACTTAGAATGCCTTGCCCTTGACTAAGATTACCTGGGTCACATTCAAACAGATAATTGAGGAGATAAATGATTTTAACTGAAAACTTTATCATTGAGTATTATGAAAATTTGAAAATCTGGGCCACATCTGTTGGTGTAATTTAATTTACAATGAACCAACATATTGCCCCGATGTTGTCTTAAACTATTATGTTTCGTCATCTTGGTCGAGCCACATGTGTCTTCTACAGGAGGCAATCCTGTTGGGACGAAAGTATTATGGGTCTTTGTGTATGCATAGTGATTGTCAGCACACTTCTGTTTTATAATTTATCCCTTTTTCTGCTCCTGCTTATCTTTGGTTATTTATGTAGATAAATCAAAGTCACGTTGTAGCTCAGATCCTAAGAAGGAAACACCAGTTCCGAAGGATGGGCCAACTGCTCATATTGCTGCTCAAACATTTACATTCCGAGAGCTTGCAGCTGCTACAAAGAATTTTAGGCCAGAATGTTTACTTGGGGAAGGAGGTTTTGGGCGCGTTTACAAGGGTCGGCTTGAGAACACAGGACAGGTACATTGTCACCGCTTCTACGAATATTTCGGATGTACTGTATACTGATAATCAGCAGCATAATGCCTTTCACATGAACAGGATTCATAATTTTTTGTCATTACTCTACTAACTTAGTTTGAGCCTATCTCTCCGTCTTAATTTTTGTTCATGAGATCATTTCCATTGCAGGTAGTTGCTGTAAAGCAACTTGATCGAAATGGTCTTCAAGGGAATCGGGAGTTTTTGGTGGAGGTTCTCATGCTTAGTCTCTTACATCACCCTAATCTGGTGAACTTAATCGGTTATTGTGCTGATGGTGATCAGCGGCTCCTTGTTTATGAATTCATGCCATTGGGATCTTTGGAGGATCATTTACATGGTTAGACTTCATTCCTTTTTTAACCGAAACTTATTCTGCTATTATTGTGCTTTCATTTTATAAAGCTATAAAATATTAAATTTCATGCTAATTTAATTTTTATAATTTATAAATAACAAAGTAAAGTCACAATTCATAGGTTTTAAAGCTGATACGTGAAGAAAGACAGTATAGGATTCTCTTGAATGGGAAATATTTGATTCAGTGTTACGTTTGTATGTTATGCTCTGAACAGTTCTTTTCTAGAAAAAGTCTAGGGGGCCAACTACAATATAAGCCAACTAAGCGAACCTCTTTTATTTCTGATTTTGACATTCGAAAAATTAGGATAGTGGGAGGTATTTTTTTGTTTGTAACGGAGCTGTTTTTAACTAGTTGGTTGGAGTTAGGTTCACTTCTAATTGGTTCCCTAGCGGAATCAATTCTTAAATGCTTTTTAATGCATCACATGTGTTGTGCTCACAACTAGAAAAACAAAATTTTGTTTATGTAATGTATACGTACATCCAATTACGTAACACCATGTCAGCAAAAATAACTACCTTTTACATTGACTGTGTGAATAGTTATCCAAAAGAATAGATGTGATTAAACAACTGAGTAAAACATTTTACACCGCATTAAGATTAAACTAATAAAGTATCATTTTAAATATCAGTTTAGTTAGTGGTGGTCATATATTGAAAATACATTACTTTATTAATTGTGATTGTGTACACTAATGATTATAAACCCTCAATAATTCCTCATGGAATAAATTGAAAACAATGTGAATCAAGAAGGAACTAAACTAAGAAAATTAAAAGATATGGATTCAAATCGAAAAGTTGAATAAAGAAAATGGTCTAAAATGCCTATTTTTTTCTCTATTTATAAATTATTATGAGGATTTTAATCGATTTATGCTTTTCAATTCAAATTTTTATGTGAATCTATTATTTAATTATTTTTAAATTTATTTGGAATGTGTTTTCTTGTTTTACATGAAGAAAAATATTATAAATTACTATTTGTTCAATTTTAATCGGCTATTGTCGCCCCTTTCTTTTTTTGTGTGTGAAACTATTATTTACACTATGTTCGGATTTTTTTCCATCGAAAAAGAACAAAATTAATAAGAATGGACTAGAAAGTGAAGGAATAGAACAAGATTACCTTTGTTTTTCCTTTGAAAAACTATTAAAAGAATTTCTTTCTTGCCACCCTAATTTTGAGGGAAATGAAACAGGGGACATTGAAGGAGTAGTTCTCCTTGAATTTAGGTATGCGTGTATTGTTCTTATAACCAATAAGAAAAAGTCACTTTATAAGAGTTTAAGTTAGTGGTGGCTTATATCTTAAAATGTCATTCTTATAAGATTTGGATCCTCTCATGTTCTTTTGAACATGATCTTGTCATGTTTACATCTCCAAGTTAAAATGATAAACATTCAATGGTAGATAATGAACATGAAAGGATGAAAATTCGTTTAATTATTATTTGACTATTTGTGGCCATATTGACATGGTTGCCCTCTTCCTTTGTTCCCACCACCTGTTAACCAAATATACTGTTACTTAATGTTAAATTGCTTTCAATCATGTTTTCCCTTCTCACATGAAGAAAACTATTTTAAGTCACTAGTTGATTTACTTTAACTGCCTAACTTTTTGTCGTTTATGTGAAATTATCATTCAAATACTTTTAATTTGTTATGGGATATATTTTTCCTTTTCACATTACAACATATTGGATTGATCCTCATCATTGTTTGTATCTCTGTGAGTGTTATTAGTACTACATAGCAATGGTGTATTCTATTTTACTAGGAAAGAGACTCCTATGCTTTGGTTATCACCTTTGTTTATATTGTAACATAGTATCAAAGTTATAGGTTTATTATCCCTATCAGTATAGGAGGAGGTATTCTTTAGTAGCACCTAATTATTTAGATGTGCCTGTCATTGCCATTGTCAAGAGTTTATTGAAGGCATGACTTATCCTTTGAGTTATCCTTTGGCTATCTTTTGTTTAATGTTATTAGTTGAAGATACCACAGAAATCTCATTTAATTGGTAAAGGACATTCATATGTGTTCAAACAGGATTGCTAGGTTCTACTTGTTACTTACCTATTTATGTATCTGTATTTACTACCCATTTTGGTAGTGGATCTGTGTCCATCTCATTCTGTATAAGGCTTGTTTCTCTGACTCAATGGATTAAACATTAGTGCATTTTATTCTGCTAAATTACAATTATGTGATCTTGGGTATGGTTTAGTTTACATCTTTCCATCAACTGCTGATTGTTTTTGTTATTTACAAGTTTGAATTTCTCGAGAAGTCTATTGCAAGGTGATCATACTGTAACAATCACTAAGCAATATACACAGTAAGTATAATATATCCATGTACAGAGTAGATCACGAGAGTACACTGTTACCGTATCACCACAAGGCTAAGTATGATCAGCTATGATTTATGCTACTAAATCTTGAGCAGTTTGTGATCAAACGACTGTAGGAAGCTGAGTCCAAGCAATGTTAGGGGAAGAATTCAATATAAAATCCATTCTTTGAAAAGTTTAGATTTGACAATACTTGGATTTGGATCAATGTTACTAATGTAAACCATAACACCAAATAATGTTTGTTTGTCATTGGCCTCATTGATGTTTTTATTAGATATAAATATGTTGATTATGTATTTCAAATTGTTTTTAATGACACATAGCTAGTATGTTACAACTTCAGCTTTGTGAATATATTCATCTTCAAATTTTGATAACTTCTGTAGATATGAGCTGTCTTGTGTAAAGTTTAAGCCTTGATAGGAATTCTAAATTGATGTTGCACCTCCCTAGTAGTTATGTCCAGCAACTAAGCATTGTTTTTCAAAATGAAATAAAACCGTCTCTTCTTTCTCTGTTCTAGTTTTCATGATGTTGCTTGATCTGATGTGGCTGGTTGATGTTGCAGCTGAAAATATAATGACCTACAGATTGGCAAGATGCCATAATTCAGCAAATCGTTTTGAAAGTGCATTGTTCAATACAATGTTATTTCACTTAACCAGTAAACACTACTTTAACAGTTGTATGTTTTGATTAGAAATTTTAACTCCTGCAAGGTTTCAGCAAGAAACTTCTGACTCTGAGTCTCTTTCCAGATCTCCCTCCTGACAAGGAGCCTCTGGACTGGAACACTAGGATGAAAATAGCAGCTGGTGCAGCAAAGGGATTGGAATATTTGCATGACAAGGCAAACCCCCCTGTGATATATAGAGACTTAAAATCTTCTAACATCCTGCTAGATGAGGGTTATCATCCCAAGTTATCGGATTTTGGACTAGCTAAACTTGGTCCTGTTGGTGACAAGACACATGTATCCACACGAGTAATGGGAACATATGGTTATTGTGCACCAGAATATGCTATGACTGGTCAACTCACTCTGAAGTCCGATGTTTACAGCTTTGGAGTTGTGTTCCTTGAACTTATTACGGGGCGCAAGGCTATTGACAATACACGTGCACATGGAGAGCATAATCTTGTTGCTTGGGTAAGTATGTTGGTTTGCATCTTAATTTTTTATGAGCTTCTAAAATTGACATGAAACAAATTCATTTCTTTTGGGGCATCAAAATTGTAGGCTCGGCCTCTTTTCAAAGATCGTAGAAAGTTCCCCAAAATGGCTGATCCTCTACTCCAAGGCCGATATCCAATGCGAGGACTGTACCAAGCACTGGCAGTTGCAGCAATGTGCTTGCAGGAACAAGCTGCCACAAGGCCTCTTATTGGGGATGTCGTAACTGCTCTCACATATCTGGCCTCCCAGACATATGAACCAAATGTAGCCAATCAGTCCAACAGACTCGGTCCATCTACCCCCCGGAGCAGGGATGACAGAAGGAGCATGATAGATGGTGTGGATAGCCCAGACCGGGGGCGTCTCGGCTCCCCTTCCACCCACAGAAACTCACCTGATTACAGGAGGAGAGACAATAGGGAACTGAGTGTTGGGACAGAGTTAGGCAGGAGTGTCTCTGGCAGCGGTGGGTCGGGGAGGAAATGGGGACTGGATGATTTAGAAAGGCAAGATTCTCGTAGAGACAGCCCTGTAAATACTGCAAGAGCTAGGGAGACGCCAAGGAACCGTGACCTAGACAGGGAACGCGCTGTTGCAGAAGCGAAAGTATGGGGTGAGAATTGGAGGGAAAAGAAGAGAGCAAATGCCATGGGAAGCTTTGATGCCACAAATGAGTGAACACAAACAAACACCGGTTCGGTTTGGTGTTCATCTTCTCGTTGAAGAGATGCATATGATTAGAGTCACAGGAGAGGAATTTACACAAGGGTCTTGTCATTTAGTTTCTTGGTTTCATGTTCTATCCGGGGAATAATTTGTTGTGGATCATCCAACTTTGACTGTTTCTCCCATATTACTCTAGTTAGTTCATCATGTGAAGGAAAACAGTACACAGTTGAAATTTGGAATATATATATATAGGGGGTTGGGGGGTTGAGGAGCTTTATGGGGAAGTTAAGTTGGTGTGAATTGGGGTGATTGAATGTAACGTTGCAAAATGTGAAATCCAACATCCTCATTCATGTAAAACGATTTCCTCGGTTTATGTTGCATATATAGACTATAGAGCAACAAAAACGTCTAATTTTTGGCCCCTCACATTTGCTGTATAATGGTGGGGAAGGTTAGTGGATTTGGTGTGGTTGTCATTGCTGTTTTATGTTATACTTTCGTACAGTATGACAGTATCTATTGTGTCTATCAGGGTTTTATGTTTCCGGCTTATACATAAAAGAAAAAAAAATTAAATATCATTATTTAACAGGACAACATTGCATCTTGCACGTGCAATAATGAATGTACGCCTATTGGATTATATTAAATAGTTAAAGTTAACTATGAACGCAATATATATATATATATATATATATATATATATATATATATATATATATATATGTGTGTGTGTGTGTGTGTGTGTGTGTGTAACCGTCACACTGACACATTTCAGCCGCAAATTACTTGTTTTGGATCAGAATTCGGAGAAAACCTGAGTATTAAATTTGCTATTTATTTATGGGACTTCGATCTTTTAAATTTGATTTTTATTTTAGAGGGTAAAATATAATTTTTTATTATTTATTTTATAAATAGGACTAAAAAAAATATAAAAAAAATTATTTAAGAGTGAAATATTATTTTATTTTTTCAAGTAAAAATTCAAAATTTAAAAGATTCAAATTCTTATTTTTGGGTGATCTTATGGGACACATTGGTTAGTTTTGAAAAAATTTGGAAGAAGAACATTCGAATTACTTAGATTTACTATTGAACCAACCTCCATTAGTCCAACAAAACAAAGTCGTAAAAGAAATTTAGACCCAAATTCAACATTCAACATTCATAACAAGCAATATTTTTCTTCTGTTATTATTTATTTCTTTTTGCTCATGTTTTTCTTATTTCTTTTTACTCATGCTTTTCTTTTGTTAGAATAAGATTCTTTTTCTAAATTTAATAGTAGTCATATAGATTTAGCTACATATACATCTTTTATAATCATTGATAATAATAAAAATACAATACACATTTTCATTCATTCATACTATTCTCTATCTTTTCCTTATTATTTACTAAATCTTTCATTCATTCGTATTTCGTACTATTCTCTATCTTTTTCTTGTTATTTACTAAATCATCTAAGTAACCGATAAACTCTAATTGATTTTAGGTGTGTTTGACAAACACGTTAGAGAAGAGAGAAGTGTCTTTGAGTATCTTGAACGCTTCATTTGTATGTTTGGCAAGTTTTTATATACCAAAAGCTACAAATTTTTGCTTTTTCACATTGAAATTGAAAAAATTTTCTATGTACCAATTCTATCCTTCATTATTCATATATTTGTTATTTTGTTTTATAAAATTTTTTTTCTAATATTCTCCATGCATATTATTATTTTTTATAAAATTTTTATTATTTTTTGTTTATATAAATTTTTTAACTGTTATTATTATTTTTTTTGTATAGAATATTTTTTTGTTTTGTATTATAATTCTATTAATCCTAAAAAATATTGAGAGTACTAAAAAATATTAAAATTTATTTAAATATCTAAAATAAAATTATAAGATAACATGAAATAATTATTTAAATTCATGTCTTTTTTTGTAAGTTTTCATTTAAGAGTGATTTTAAATAATGTAATCTAAACAATATTTAGTTTATTATAATCCATTTTAAATGAAAATTACCAAACATAAATTACGTTAATACCAACTCACTTTTAATCAAAATTAATTTTATACACATCTCCATTTACAAACGGTAATCCAAACACACAATTCTACTATACTGGTGCATGCCTCCATCAGGCGATCCGGTATCTATGACCCATGCCAATCATGGAACATCTTTATTTATGTTCGTTCAAGTTACAATATTTCCCCATAACAATTAGATAATCGGCATGTCTGTATATCATATGAACTTGTATCGAAATTATCATAATACAAAATCTCAATTTGACGTCAAAACCTCTAAGAAGTTCGGTGAACAATCAGGTTTTCAGAATATTAGGCCTAATGCATTCATATTTAAAGATATCGTATGGTTAAATATTACACATTCACGGAACTATCAGTTAGAATCTGAAAGATTTGTTCAGTGCTATAAAAACTTAGAACATCCGTGGTGTCTGCACAATCTTCTATAACTATCCTTCGCAACTGATATTTAGGGCCTACATTAGTCACCAGAGACGGTTAGTGCCCGTAGCAAGGGTTTTAGTGCCCAACCCCTAAATTACCCTATGCAATCCACAGTATGTCATTTATTTTCTCCTTTTTCCCTGTCACATTAGAATGATCTGCTTCAGTAAAACTTACAGCAAGCAGCTTTAATAAACAGTATAAATAGTTATGGCAAGGGTGTCCTTACCACACTTCCATAATCATCCATGGTTAATTGCTTGCGCTTCTTCAAAGAAGATGGAGCTTCTGTCTGTCTTGCCAGGGTCCGCTTTGATGGGGTCATGGTCTGAGAAAATTTGTTGAACTTAGTATGAGAACAATCATATGTAAATATGAGAAACCCTAAGGTATTTTAGAGTTAACTTGTGGAGCGAATGCCACCTTTGCAAGTTTCTTCTCTTTGCGCGCTTGTCTCTCCCTCTCGTCATATTCTTGGTTTTCCTTTTCTACCAGGCGAATGAGTGTGTCACACCTCCTTGCAAGTTCTTGTGTTGTGCGAGACTTAACAAACCAGTCAAAACGAAACAAGGGTGATGTTCGAAATGCTGCCTTCAACTCATCCCAGTTCCCATAGCCAAGTTTGTGAACCATGCATATCTGCAAGTTTTATAATGAAGTAAAAAAGAATTCTACAAAAAAACCCAGAAAGACTTTTGGAGCTTAAAATGAAAAGTGAAATTATTATTAACATAAAAAAACAAGAACAATACCAACCATGAACCTGTCACATTCTTCATTGTATAACTTCCCTTTGTTTTGCCCATACTGTATCTTTAACTCTAGCCATGGATTCTTGTATCGGTCCAACTTCTTCCCAATAGCTTTCATGATTTCATCTTTCCGTGAAATTCTAGCCTCCCCCCTCTCAATGTTTTTAATAATTCTATCATAATCTGTAGAATGATTCAAAATGTGCAAATTAGGAAGAATATGTATTAATCAGAAGCAAATTTCAAAGTACAAGTATAAACAACGCAGAAATGGCAGAAAAACAAAAGAATGTTTAATTGTCACAATGCTGTAACGTACCATTTAATTCCTTGTATCTTTCTTTGAAGACCTTTGCATATCTTTCAACTTCCTCCTCAGTTTTCCCTTCCATCTCAGAAGCAATACCTTTTATATCATTTCGGCCATACTTTTCGCAAGCCCTGATGAAAGTATTAAAATCCCTCCGGCTCCATGAAGAAAATCCCTGTATTAACCAAATAACAAAAATAAGACAATGCTCAAGTGAAAACCAAGTTAAAAACAAAACAACTGAATAGAAAAGAAAATGATCACCTCCTCTAGAAGGCGCTCCTTTTCTTCCAATTCTTCAGCAGTCAATGGATCTCCCACATCTGAACACCAAAAAACTCATGAAAATTAAAAACATTTAGGTAGAGAGGAATAAGATTCAATATATTTATATATAATTTGTTGACGGTAATCATGTACCTTCTGGTTCATCAACATCTATTGAATCCTTTATCTGATTCTTTTGATGCGTTTGCTGAAAATTTTATGAAGAAACAGTCATTTCCTCAATATAAATAAGCATAATGATCTCATTTCCTCAACACCCACCATTAGGTAGCGCACTTCCTTTTCATACAACTCACTAAGCCTTTGTGTGTTAAAAAACTGGAAGTCGTGCCTGCAGGCATAAAAGAGAGGGGGGGGGGGAGGAATCAGTGATTAAGAAAGAGCACTATATAAAAAGAAGTAACCAGCTTGTCTAGAAGCTTACAACTGAGGCATCCTAGGAATTCGTGGCTCCTTTGGTTTAGCAGGACCTCCTTGTCGTAATGTTTGCTTGAAGTATTCAGACTCTGAGTAACTACAAGTCCCCAAAGGAAATAAAATAAAGGAGATCAGCATACATTATAACATCCAAAAAAACACTGAATAAATCTGGACCTATAAAATGGAACAGGCTGTCCTTACTTGCGCTTCCGCTCTCTTTTTGGTGGTTCAATCCAATTGTCACTCACAATTTTTTTGAAATCAACTTTGTTCTCATCCTTTATTTTGAGGGGTAAAAAGAAATAAAGATATGTTAAAATTAGTAGAATAGATTGGGGGGGGGGGGGGGCAGGGGAAGGAAGGTTGAGTAATAAAACAGAAAAGCCAAGAATAATTTTTCATGTAAAATATAAATGACATCTTTACCTTATCATCATCAAAATCATATAACTCGGCAGCTACAAAAAGATCCGAGTATTAGTACTCCAAACTCAAATGATGTCAAAAAGGCAATATCAAATCCCTCAACAGAACCCAAAGATGCCCTTGTATCATGTTAGAATAACAAAAAGGCTCCAGTAATAAACAAAAGAAAACTACAGTTGCCATGCTAGCCTCATGGAAGTGATGTCATTTTTGTTTTGGAGATGAATCAAGCCAAAAGCAGCACCATTTGATAGAGCTGGGGTTATGTATCATCTCCCTCCCATGGTCAAATGACGTCATTTCTGGCTTTATTCACCAGAAACAAAAATAGTGTCGCTTCCCAGAGTCTAGCATGGCCTCTTCAATCCAGATCAGCATTTCGTCAATGGAGTTGTGACAAATATACATTGAGTGACTAATTTTATACACGATGTCACAGTTGATGGACTTAATTGAGTCACAAATAAATTTGAGGGAGCAAATAGTCTTTATTTTAACTTCTAAACAAAAGAAAAACATCAAGCCATTTTTTTCGGAGCAATAACTTCTATCAATACGTTACGTACTGTCATCCATCTTGAATTTGATTGCATCTTCAGTAAATTTCTTCATCTTGGCATCAAGTTCAGCAGTTGCTTCCTCTCCTTTAGCAATGATTCTATCAATGTCCTCATCTGTAATAGTGCTATCTTTGGAACTGAAAACCATTTCTGCTCCAAATCTAACCATTTGAAGCAACTCATCTTTATTTACCGCTGCACATACAAACCAGCAGAATCATGTCAGACAATACTCATTGCAGAAAGAAACAAAACAATAATTATAAAATCCTTACTCTTTTGCTCAGCCAACCGTCCTTGCTGAATCACTAGAGCATCAAGTGCAAGCTTTTTGTAAGCCCTTTCAATGACCTTCTCCTCAATTGTATACTGTGCAATATTATAAGCAGTAAGCCAACAATAACAAATGAATAACTAACCAAACAAAACATAACAAGAAGTTTGCAAACCTCTGTGCAAAAGCGAAAAACTTGGACTTCTTTCTTTTGACCTATCCTATGAGCACGATCCTGGGCTTGCAAGTCAACTTGTGGGTTCCTGATGTTTAACCATCAGCCATCAGTAAACAATGATTATGGTATAGAAGCAAATCAGGTGGCTTCTTGCACAATTTGTGAAGTTCTCACCAGTCACTATCATATAGGATGACAACATCAGCAGTAGCAAGGTTAATTCCAAGACCTCCAGCTCGAGTTGATAACAAGAAGACAAATTTCTCACTTCCAGGTTTGTTGAAAGCGTCAATGGAAGCATCCCGCTCATCTCCACCAGTATTGCCATCTATGCGACAATAGTGATACCCACGAAACATTAAATAATCTTCAAGTATGTCTAGCAGCCTAGTCATCTGAGGGGAAAAAAAATCCAACCACACACACACACACACACATACACATTTTAGTGATAATAATCATGGTTTAAAGGAAAATAGGTCAAAAGAATATTCAAAAGGGAGACATAAATGAAAACAAAACAGGCTGCAAAATACATAGCATTCACAGATAGAACCTAACCTGTGAAAATATAAGGACCCTAGAATCACGCTCCTTCAATTTAGGAAGTAACTTGTCCAAGAGAACCATTTTACCTGGAAAATTTTTGAAACATGAGCTAATCTTATCATATTGGTCAACAAGCGAAGAACATCTGAAGTATCTCTCAACCTAAACAGAAATTACCAGCATTAGTAATGAGATGATCCCCTGTTGTATATGGAGGACCGGGTTCAGCACCCTGGAAAAGATATGGATGATTGCAACATTTTCGTAGCTGCATAGCTATATTCAGGAGGCGCTTCCGTTCTCCACCAGCATTGACAACCTCAAGATCCTTCTGCAGAAGCGCTCTATAGTACTGTTTCTGCATTTGTGACATACCTACTTTAAGAATGGTTTCCTTTTTAGGCGGCAACCCTTTCTCAACATCGGACTTCAACCTACGAAGAAGAAATGGCCGGAGGACCTTAAAATGCAAGAGAGGGGGGGGAGGGGATGAAAAATGTCAACTCTGTACCAGGTTAAGATTACAGACATACGAATCTCAACAATCAAAAGAAGGTTACACAATTTACCTTGTGTAATTGCTGGACAACCTCTTGTTGGTCATTCTCACCAGAGATTTGAAACCACTCATCAAAGGTTTCAGCAGAACTAAAAATTTCGGGAAGAAGAAAGTTGAGCAGAGACCAGAGTTCATGAAGATTGTTCTGCACCAATAAAAGAGATAACATACAGCAACAAGTACTTCAGACGAATAATATGCATATGAACTGATAATATGTTATTAAAAGAGATTAAAAAATAAATGGTTTGAACACAAATATGATCTAGGATAGGGCACTATGTTGGCATTTAATCCATGTAGCTAACCCACCTAGTGGGGTAAGGCTAGTTATGTTTGTTTTATAAATATGATTATACAGATACATGATAATTTAAAATAAACCAAACAAACACATTCCAAAAATTACAACTCAAGAAAAATAATGAAACTTTAAAGCTTCCTACTGTTAAATTATTTCCACTCCTAGCGATCAAAACCACTTTGATTATTCAAAGAACTATTCAGCAGAAACACACAATGATTAACGCAGAATGCCTTCACATATGGTGAAAACATAACAATTGTTCCCCAGAACAATGGCTTGTTGATTTTTAGAACATATTTTCCTTACTAGATGAAGTAAAAGTTAATACTGGAATGATGCACTACAACTCATAAAAGATTATTGGAAATGACATATCTAGAATTTCACCACCAATACAAACAGTTTCTGTGTTTGATAATTTACTGATCATAGGGTAGAAGATATCATTCTGATTTGATTTGGCATGTCACCATTTTCATGCATATATTCATCAAGAAATTAAATAAAATACAACAGATAAAAGAGGGGGTTGGATGGGGGAAAAAAAAAGAAAAAGAACAAAAAAAAAATCCTTTGAAGCACTACACAACATTGTGGTTTGTGGATAACATTAACTCATTAAGTCATACCTGAAGCGGTGTGCCGGTAATAAGGAGGCGATAATTTGTGTTGTAGAGTCTCATTGTTTTGGAAAGCAAGGAATTTTCATTCTTAATTCGATGGGCTTCATCGATAATGATGTAACGCCAACTAAATCGACGCAATGTAGACTTCTCCTTGATTGCCATTTCAAAACTTGTAACACAGACATCGAACTTCCCGGCTACCAGTAATTCCTCCCTTATATGTCTCTGCAGAAATTTAAAATTATTAATGTCGAAGACAAGCATCAATATTAACCTTTCCCCCCAAAAAAATTCAATCCGGCAAAGATGTTCTTACCCTCTCTTCAGGGTTGCCAAGGAACTTTACTGCACGTAGAATAGGACAAAAACGCCGAATCTCATTCATCCAATTTCCAAGAGTAGATTTGGGAGCAACAACCATATGAGGGCCTTTGATTCCTCTGAACTCATGTAAATAACCCAACAAAGATATAGTTTGCAATGTTTTACCAAGCCCCTGCGAATCAGATTGATTGTCATTCATCATGACTAAATAAATCAAGCGATCAATGACTCAACCTTACTCCACTAATACTGTAACACATCCAAAAGCATGTTCGCTGTGCAGAATCAAATGACAATATATGCAAGCCAAGGCCAAATCTGTTCCACTTACCATTTCATCAGCCAGAATTCCATTTATTCCATTCTCATACAATCTTATAAGCCAATTTAGCCCAGCAAGTTGGTAGTCCCTCAATTTCCCTTGGATGCCTGTTGTAATGAACAAACAAGGATTTCACACTCAAAAATATTAGGCACGAATAGAACATTCACACACTAGATGCACAAACACACAAGACTGGTCAATTGAAGATCAAACCAGTAGACTTCTGATGACTAGCTTTGATGACATATATTACAATAAAACAACTAGAGAAAAGTGTGTAGAGGAAAGTTCAATAATATATAACTCTAGAACATGTGAAACCCCAAAGGACAAACCATGAAGCAAAAATGTACCAAGGATGGAGGTCTTCTACCACCAGACTTCAAATCAGCATAGAATGTTCTCCATGTGTAAAAAGAAATGGCAGGGTAAAATGGTATATCTATGAATGTGAGACACTATAAATATAGCCCTGAAAAACATCTAATCAACGCATATACACAGGACATTTACATGATGGTTGTGTCACGAGACGAGTGTTTGATAAACCATCTTCCTCTTCTTTTAGGTATTCTTCATCTTCCTCCTCTTCTGTCACTTTTGATGCATGGCGGCCCCTAAAATAGACATCATTGAATGCAGGGTGAGTTCTTTTATACAACACAGAGTTAATATTAGGTCAGTCAACAAATTTGTGCTTGTATTTGATTTCACAAAAAAAAAAAAGAAAAAAAAAACTAGAGGACAATAAATGCAATTGAGAGACAAAAACAAAAAAGGGAGGGTTGGGGGGGGGGGGGGGGGGGAGGGGGTCTTTTCATATTTTTCCTACCTGCTAGGTAACTTCATAACTTTGAGGATGACATAAAATGAATTTAAAAGGGAAACTTTCCAAGAGAAATTAGCAATAATGTTAAATCAAAATGTCAAATGCTTCAACTTGTTAGGTAATAAAAAAACACTTTAAGCATGTAGATATTCCATTTATATATCAGTTTGTTGTTTTCTGAAGGTATATCGGGAGCAGAAAGTGCTGATATATAGTTTGTAAAAAAAGCTAATCAACTTATGAGGTACAGTATGCTAACAGATAGTTCATACAAAAAGCTAATCAACAAGTCAATTACCAAATCACAGTATACATCAAGATAAAGAATGTACCTTCCTCTTGCCTTCTGAGATGAAGATTGATCACCTTTTGCAAAATGTGCAAACAGCTCAGTCTGCTGTAAGAGATACTTCAGTCTTCCTTTTCCTCTATTGTTCTGTTAGAATTATCTAGTTATCAATAACATGAACAGATTACAATAATAAGAAGTAAATCAGCACATCTACACCCACCATGTCGGCATCTATGGCTGCATTTTGTGCATCCAATATCTCCTGAATCTTCTGCTTCTTCATTTTCTGCATCTCTTTCAATCTAGCTTTCTCACGCTTGCCAGGATCAACAGCATCTTCACCCTAGTACCAGAAGACACAAAGTTAGACTTCCAGCTAGATTTTATCCGCTTAGCATAGAAGTAGCAGCATATATGCAAAAATATGTTAAAATGGAGACAAACTGAAAACTAGAACACGTTATTCATTGGCGAAACCTTAATTCAACTACCTAATCACGATACTAAGCTTAAACGGGAAAATCCTCGACAGTAACAATTAAAAATGCAGTAATTCATAGCACGTCGATCCTCACTATCTCTCAGCACATTTTCCACCGATTTCAACTCAAGTCAACGGAATTCAACTTCAAGCTCCACAAAGAACGCCATAATCACATTATCCAAACATGCATCACGCAAATTAATAGCAAAACACAAACCCTAGAACAAAAAAAAAAGAAGAAAATTAAATAGTAGAAGCAACAAAATAAGCAGCAACAACTCTCACCTGCTCATCCTCGTCAGCATCTCCGGCGGCAGCAGGATCTTCGTCGTCATCGTGCGAATTATCATTTCCGGCTTCGTCGTCGTCGTCGTCGGAGCTAGCTTGACGAGCCACCGCCTCAAGCTCCTCCTCGTCCTCTTCATTGATCTGCTGGTTGACCTGCTCCTCGGAGCTCGAACCGCTAGAGATAGCTTCGTCGGAAGAAACTTGCGGCTTCGAAGGCCTCGCCATGGAACAAAAACTCTTCTGAAATCAAGGTTCAAAATTGGTGCGTGAGAAAGAGAGATGACGTTAGTGATTTTTGTGTTTGGTTTTGTTGAAGTGGCTATTAGAATCTCGAGTACTTCAGGATAACAATGATACAATACATTGTTTACTTATCCTAACCATTTTTTGCGACCATGGAAACGAGTGAGATTAAAGGGTCCGAGCAAAACTTAGCATTATAACATTGAGTCCTTTTTTCATTATGAGAAATTTCCGTGGATCCGATCCATGCCATTTTCTGATGAGCAGGATCCTCTTTTGGAGGCAAGCTCAGAGCATACTTCTATGGCATTAGATTGAGGAAGCAGGAAATAACACTAGCTAAGCTTTCAGAGAGAGAAGGAAAATTTAGAACATTTTGTAAGATTAGAAAAGTGGATATATTACAATGTTCATTCAAATCTGATTACAACTGGGGCGAGCACCTCCTTTTATAGAGGTCTCTGGATAGGAGTGATATCTCACGGAATCCAAACAAACCTATCATACAATGCTAACTGGAGGATAAGGATAAGCCTTATCTTCTTTCTAACCTTTCTGAGACATGTGACAGAAGTCGCTTTATTCTAGCACACTTAGGTAGCATTTGGTGGAGAGAAAGAGACGGAAAGACTGAGACTGCAAGACAGAGACTAAGAGACAGGGATTGAAATAAATCTCAGTATTCTGTTTGGTACAAAATGGGAGACAGGAATTGAAATAAGAATGAAACTCTAATTTAATTTGCACAAAGAGTAAAATTGAAATTAATTAATTGAAATGAAAGTTTTTTAGGTATAAAATGTTATTAAAGTTTCAGTCTCCATCTCTAAAAATTTTAGTCCCCTGTGTCCCTACTTTTTGGAGGTACTGAAATACTGAAATTTTAGAGACAAAGACAGAAATTTTAGTACCAGTCTCTGAACTAACAAACACGATACTGAGTCTCAATCTCTCAGTCTCTGTCTCAGTACCTCAAAACAAACGCTACCTTAATAATTATACATATTCTAGCACACTTAATAATTATATATAGTGGGGGCCACTGCTTTAGTAAAGGGACAGTTTGAAATAGTCTTCTGGAAGGGTCCCGTCACCATCTGAGAAGGATGAATCCGAAGCCAAATTGACAGCTCTATCTTGTAGATAGAGAAACAGATCTTCAGTATTTCCTTCATTTGGATCTTGGGCATCTTGCAGATATGGGTCATATGGGTCTGATTTTGGGCCTTCAGCATCATCGGGTATTCCTGCATCAACTCTGGTTGGGCTTGGTGGTAAAGCATACACCCTTCCACCTAGATCTTCAGAATTCAGATCTTCTTCAGAATTTCTGTTTGGAACATGTGTGGACGTGCTGGGTTGGTCTCTTGGAGCATAAAAAGAGTATTGTCCAAATTGATTGATTATCCCTGAAGTTATAAATCTGGACTGAAACTCCTGGAGGGTTATTGGTGGAACATCTGTCTGAAATGGGAGTCCTTCAACTACATGTTTTTCTCCATATAGTCCAGGCTGCCAAAGTTTACAAAGGTATTTAGCCAAGGCATTTAGGACTGTTTTTTCATCTGTGGGCCACATGGTAGAGTATCCAACAATATCAACCTTGTTCATGGTGTGTACATTACCTCTGGTAAAATAATTCCTCTGTAAGGTGACAAAACAACAGAATTTCCGTTTTGCCTTAGAGAATTTATTCCACAGTTGATGTTGTTCGAGCATATTATATAACATTCCTCTCCATGCTCCGAGTGGGGCATACATGGAAAATAACCGGACTAGATGAGACTGGGCTGTAGTGCTATTACACAGCATGTGATATACAGGGAAGAGAGGTATTATGATAGCGCATGTATACATGGAAGATAGAGCCCAGATATACCACATCATTTCTTCTGGTATAGGTCCTTGGATTATGTGTATAGTGCAAAAAGGGGTATCCATGTCGAAGTACTTTGGATTTGGATGGATTTGGGTTATAACAAGGAGCTGGTGTAGCCAGTAAAACAAAGTTTGCCTGGCTAGACAGTCTATTTGAAACTCTGTCCGAGGTCTTGCTTGGAAGGGGAAAGGTCCAATTTTTCTTTTGTATGGGTTATTGTGAAGTGGACAATCAGGGAATGGAATGGTGTATGAAGGATTGTATGTGCTCATGGTGCAAATGTAATGGATTGGTTTGGGAGGTGGTTCTGTTGGTTTGGGAGGTGGTTCTTTGGTTGGTCTGGATAGAAAATCAGCAAGTGTGTTTTGGTGACCTTTTATGTGTCTCACTTCGAATTTATAGCGGGAGAACCAATCTTTCCATCGCAAGAGTTGAGAGTCAGACAAGATCTTTTTCTTGATCTCTAGCATTGACGGGAAAGAGGTGTTATCCATTTCCACGGTGAAATGATAAGAACTGAGGTGGAAATTGAATTTTTCTATCCCTCTTTTGACAGCAAGAATCTCTTTGTAAGTGGCATGGTAATGTTTTTCGGATTCTTTGAACTTCCCGCTAGCATGCGCATAGTAATGTCTTGTTCCATCAATCTCTTCAAGCAGCACAGCTCCCCAGAATTCATCACTAGCATCTGTCTGCAATATTCTCTTTCCTGTGTTGGGAATCTTTAAAGGAGGAGGGTCTTGTGCTACCTTCTTCAGGGTTTTGACAGCTGTTGTTTGCTCTGGTCCCCATGGTGGGGGCTTCTTTTGCAAGAGTTTTGACAGCTGGCTGGTGTGTTTGGTCACATCTGGGATAAAGTCTCTGATGTAGTTGACGATTCCCAAGAATTGTTGGATTTGTTTGACTGTCATGTTCTCATCAGGGAAGTTGATTAACCCTTTGGCAATATGTTCTCCTGGTTGGAAAAATCCATCTTCGAAAACCATCCCAAGGAAATCGATTCTTTTTTGGGCAATAGAGCTCTTCTTTGCTGATAGCATGATTCCCTGATCTTTGATGATTTGAGTGAATTTGGCTAGTAGTGCTTTGTGGGCTTCATTGTTTCATTGTCTTTCGAGAACAGTAATATATCATCAATGTAAATAAGTGTGGAGTGTAATATGGGCTCAAAGATTTTGGTCATGGCCTTTTGGAAAAGGGACGGGGCTACTTTGAGACCAAATGACATTACTATCCATTGATATTGGGCTTCAGGGATACAAAATGCTGTTTTGTATCTATCCTCAGGATGGAGCCCAATTTGCCAGAAACCAGCCTTTAGATCAAACTTGCTGAATATTTTTGCTCCATTTAATCTTTGTGTAGTAACTGAGATTTTTGGTAAAGGAAACTTGTCATCTTGTAAGAAGACATTAAGTGGCTTGTAATCAATAACAAGTCTCTTCTTTCCTCTATTTTGTTCAGCCCTTTTTTCAACATAGAATGCTTGGCACGCCCAATTGGATTTGGTTGGTTCAATGAGTCGTTGAACCAGAAGAGCTGCACATTCAGCCTTTGCCAATTTTAGATCTTCAGGGTTCATTCCTGAATGTGTGGCCTTTGTTGGATTGATGTCTTCATTCTTTTTGAAAGGGAGGCAGACATAAAATTTTGGATTCTTCCACAATGGTGCAGGGTGGTTGAATTGGTCATGACTATCACAACAAGCACTAAGGAGTAGTTGCTGGATCTCTTTATATTCTTCTGGTGCTTTACTGATTTCAAGAATGCTTTGCATCCCTATAAAGGGCAAAAATTGCCCTTTGTAAGTAAGGCCAGTGGGTTTGATATGTAACCCATAGGTTCGGAAGAATGCATCAAAGCCAAACAAAACATCTTTGTCTGGGAGATAGCTTCCCAATACCCTGAGCCAAGTGGTCTGGCCTGCAAATATTTCCAAACCAATGGGTTGTTTGGAAATAAGATTGATGGTGAAGATTTCATTGTTAGCTGCTGTGAACCTTTTAGAAAAGGGTGCCCATATTTCTTTTGGCAAGACGTGTGGTCTTAGGACAGTGGCGCAAGATCCAGTATCCATCAATGCAACAGCCTTTGTTGGTATGTCATAGACAAATGCCTTGACTTTTAAATCGAAATGAGGACGAGGAGTACCATCAATCTGTTTCATTCCTAAGGATCCAAGGTATCCAAGCTCTTCTTCTGGGAAGCTTGATCCTTTAGGAATTTTTGTGGTTATGGAGGCTATGGGTGGTGCAAAGGAGGATATGGAAAAGATTGATATTTTTGGTGGGAAGTCATCTTCAGAATCAGAATCTTGGAAAACATACTCAGTTTTTTCATCTTTGACTTCTTGTTCTTCAAGTACTGATTCAAGATCTTCTCCATCTTCAATGGAAGCCGCATCCATTAAGGACTGAAGCATTTTGATCTCCTTTTTTGTCTTGTGAGGACATGACTTGGCAAAATGTCCCTGTTTTCCACAGATGAAACATCTGTTTGACTTAGTTTGGGGCTTTCTTCTCTTGAAATAATGGTATTTTTGCTTCCTTCTCCCCTTTCTAAATGGCTTTTGGTGGAATGCCTTGGTTGGCTGTTGCAGTGGGTCTTTTTCTTTGGCTTGCATTCACACGTGTTTGGCTCCTTGCATTTGATCTTCAAGTAAGATTTATTACATGCTCCTTTGAGTTTGCTCGAATTTTTGCTGAGCTGTTTGAACATTTGTTGTTGTTCACATAATTTATCAAGAGCGGCTAGAGCCAATTGGTATATTTCTCCAATGGTAGTGGTTGCCACTTCTTTGCGAAGAGCCATCATCATTCGGTGTAGCTCTGGCTGGAGTTCATCTGGCAAAGATGCGATAAAGACTTGTTTAAGTGGCGGATTATTATTTCCTCCAAGAGGATAATATTTAGCAGCCATCCTCTTGTAATGTCTTTCCAAGTCCTTCCTGTTGAGTGAGCAGCATTTCATTTCAAAATATTCTTGAGAATTTCTTTTCTGAATGATTGAGATGTCTCCCAGGAATTCTTGGTGTATAATTCCCAAAAACTGTGAAGAGGTACCATTGATGAGCTGGAGTCGTTCATACTCAGATAAGTTATTCACCCATTCTCGGAGGTTGCCAGTCATCCGATTTATGAAATCTGCAAGGACTTGTCTGCTTGTAAGGTTTGATTGGCCATGGTGGTTTCAATCCAAGCACTGAATTCATTTAACCTTTCTCTGTACCTTGCTGGTTGGATATCATCAAAGGTGAACCATTTATTAGAAGTTTTAACTTCAAAAGACCCTGTCTGTGTATGACTAGATGAATCTGTTGGTTCATCCCTTTCAGATGTTATCTCTTCCTCTTCTTCTTCTACAGGGTTAACCATGGCTATTGCTGAAAGATCTGCTTTGTAGTCTTTCTCAGACCAGTCATCTGTTTCTTCACTAATTTCAGTAGTCTCCTCCTCAGAGACTTCAGTGGTTTCTTCGCTGTGCGAGTGATTGTCCAGAGAGATCATGTTAATTGATCTTCCTGGGGCAGGTGACCCTTCTTTGATGCCTTTATCTTTTGTAGGAACATTTTCTTCTCTGAAGAAATTTCCTGGCTTCCAAGGAGGATAAGGCTTGGATTCATGAGAGGGCTGAGACTGAGATGGATAACTCCGTCCTTGGGGAGAGATGGATTTTTTGGTGTTTGCTTGTCTGGCTAAATGGTAGGTGGATTTGAAAATGGAATCATAATCTGGGGTTTCTGGTGGTGAATATGTTGGAGGGAATAAGACAGATGAATATGAAATATATGGTTTAGGATACATGGATAATGGGTCTATAGCCAGTGCTTGAGGTACAACCACTTTACTTTTGTCCATCTCAATCTGTCGGAGTTGAGCCTTGACTTGATCTAGCTCTCTATTTTTCTTATGGAATTCTGGGCCAAAGTACCTACTGTCAATGTAGGTCTTGAGTTCTTGATCAAGATGAAAAGCTTGCGTAGCTAATCGATTTTTGAGTTCAGTAACCTGTTCTGCCACGGAGCCTATTTGTGCTGAAAGACCTTCAGTTTTTTCCACAAGAGTGTTAAGGGTATGATCAATTCTTAGTAAGACTTTATTTTGGCTGACTGCATTGTCTGTATGCCAATTAAGTACTTCCTCTTGGGGAGTTGTCGTTTGATGTCCATGTGGAGTAATTCCTTGAGGAATCACATAAGGTCTCCTAGTGATCTTCTTTTCATCAGTCTGGGTCACCAGAGGTAGGAACTCTTCTTCATAAGATCTGAGAGTGGCAATACATGGGATAGTATTGGCTGACTGATAAGAAAAATTCATAGAGCCTTTTCTGAACAGTCTAGTCTTTCTGAGCATCGGTCTCCTTTTGATCATTGGAGCTGCTTCAGCATCATCAGGAGACTCAGGTCTTTTAAAGGAACAAGGGGTTGGAAGTGACTTCTTCTTCTTTTTCTTATTCTTTTGTCTCCTACCATAATCTTCATCGTCGGTGTCACTCCATTGATTGGCACAGTCACAGTCAGAATCACACATGGAGGGATCAACATCCCAGATGAAGTGGCCATTTATGTGAGAGACATAAACAGGTCTTCCGTTCTCATAAAAGTGCACAGGTGGATCATTTTGATCATGAGTTGTTTGCACTTGAACAGGAGAGATCATATTGATTCTTCTAAAAGATGGTCCTCGCAGTGAGCTTTGTTTGGTTATTCCAGGTCTTTGAAAAACAGTGGTCACCGTTCCATCACTATTATGAGTAATAGTTGGTGGTGCTGTAGTGTAAACATCAACCTGTTCTTTTGGGAAGGCCTTTTCATAATCAGTAATTCATTCCAATGGAATGATGGAAGAAAGTTCATCAGTGGTGATCATTCTTGGAATGTTTACGATTGCTGGTCCTCTTGCATTATCTGTGAACATGAATAATGCTTCTCCTGTAGTGTTTGGGAGATTGAGATCAAGAGCATGATCTTGAACTCTATAGAGGACTTGGTGGTGCAAGGTAGCTTGTTCAGCATTAGAATCTTGAATTACTCCAACTAGCTGTATCTGGATCTTTAGCCTTTGACAAATCTAATTCAATCCTTAAAATTTATTTTTATGGAATTGATTAATTTCTGTGAAAAAACAAAAACAAAAATAAATATAAAAATTATTCAATTTCATAAGAATAAAATTCAATAATCAAATTTAATTGTCTTTAAAAATAATTATTAGAGACTATTTAATTTTTTTTTAATTTTTTGATATGCAAATATTTAAATTTTTATTTTTTAAAATTTGTATACATTAATTTTTAGATTTAATTTATCTTATTTTTAAATTATGTATATGTTATATCAACTAAATTAATATAAAAAAGTCAGGTTTAATTTTTTGTTATCTAACAAATTTTAAACATGAGGAATTGATATATACCATTAAAAATTTAAATGTCTATAAAATATAAAGTTAAAAATTTATTTATCTTTTTTTTGAATTTTTTATTTTTATAAATTAAATAAATATAATAATTACCGAAATAAATAATTTTAAAAATATTTATTGAAATAAATATTTCTCTCATTTTTCCCGTAAAGCATAGTTTAATCTAAAATCTTTTATGTACTTTTTTTAGTATTAAGACCGCGTTTTTTTTTCGAAAAAAATTGTGTTTTTATATTTTGTTTGATGATAAATTAGAACAAATTATAAAAATTTAATTTATTCTCTTTTTTTTCCTTCAAAAAATTTGAAATGAAAAATATAATAATAAAAAATATAATTATGAAAAATTAACAAAAATAATGAAAGAAAAAATAAAAAATAAGTTATGTCCCTTATTAGTGTCTCCGTGTCATTGATTATCAATGCAATAAGAGAGAGCTGATGTAAACAGTATGTTCAATTATGTCCATGCTACTTTAAAGGTTATGTTGATTAGAACGAAGAATGTCGGATATTGATCACTAATTTTCTCAATATATTGAGTATCTTTGAAGGATTAACCAAATAAGAACATAAAACAAAATGTATACTCTTAAATAACAGTTTTGTTAAAAATCGTGTCAATATACATCACTAAAGGAAGAGAAAATTCTTCAGAACAGTTTTAATGAGTTGTGCTTAAATCTTAAGAGTGCTTATTACCAGCCAGTGGGGGCAACACCTCCGGGTGCAGGAACGGAAGCCTGTGGAGCTGGAACTGGCTCCCAATCACCTGCAGCTGCGGATACAAAAGAACTTAGGTCAAATATATTGCCATCACAGTTTCCGACAGAACTTTGGTAAGGCGTACCGATTTTCTTGCATATTGAGGGAGAACGATTCAACACAACAACAATCCAGAATTATTTGACTAGAACATATTAGAAGCAAATGTGACAATTATGTTGCATCAAATTTAACAGACTAATGGGAGAATAAATACAAAGACTTGATAGACAGAAAATTTCAATAGATAAAATTGAACTTAAATCACGCATGTGACTAACAGATCCAGAGTGGAAATAATTATTCTTACGGCGTCTGGGGACCAGTTAGCAGGTGCAGCTGCAATGGGTTGTTGAGGAACTGGTTCAGTCCAGGATTGTTCAGCTGTAACAGCCCCCCATTCCCCATCAGCTGCAGGGAAGCCGGCAATGCCAGCAGCACCAAAATCTTGAATGGCATATTCTGGGGCACCTGGTAATTCCTCCTCCTCTTGTTGCTTGGCCTCTTCAGGTTCTCTATAGAAGAATAAATCCACCTACACATGAAAAGTCGACATAATTTAGCTAAAGTTCAAAGGAAACAACATAATAAGACTACTATCTTTTGATAAAATATGAAATTTAGTCTCAACCCTTTCCTTCAGTTTCAGCTCCTTCCACAATCAAAATTTGTTTTTCGTTTTTTTCCCCCTCTTTTATCACTATTACTGTTACATTCTATTACTTGTGCATAATACTAGAAACCAATAGAAATCCATGCTTGATTTTACCGATTTATATGATATCCAATTGGGTATTTAAAACCATGTACAAAGTATCATTTTTCATACTGTTGTAATTGATAAAACGATTTGAATATGGCTACCAACCAGAGCCTAGTTCAGCTGGCAGGAGGGGAGGCTGTGCTAGCTTAACCACAGGTTTTGGGTTCTGTCTTATAGGTATGCAGTTGTTTTAAAACTTGGTAAGGAGAGATATGCCGCTCAAGTGATCATAGTTGTCTCGAGCGGGATTGTTTCCTATAGGAGGATACCTATGGTTTTGACTAGAATCAATATATATTTTTGTTTGTTTGTTTGGTTGGTTGGTTTGAATTGTGTGCTATTTTTGTGTTTAAGGTACAATGTTGGCGATGGTTTTCATGTCATAGCTGCACACACGGATAGTCCTTGTCTGAAGCTGAAGCCAAGATCTGCATCGACCAAATCGGCATATTTGATGGTCAATGTGCAAACCTATGGAGGTGGATTGTGGCACACTTGGTTTGATAGGGATCTGAGTGTTGCAGGGAGGGTCATCGTGAGGAGTGGTAGTGGTAATGCTTATCTGCATAAGCTTGTCAAAGTGAAGAGGCCTCTGTTGCGCATACCCACCCTTGCCATTCATCTTGACCGGTACAATCTTCTTCCATTAATGATACAATTGTGAAAGTTTTAGTTCTATTTGCACATTGTCATAGTCAATTCATGATATAAATATATTCGTTCTAGTTGCACTGAGTTGAAATGCTTCAGTGATTAGTTTGAATTTCACTATAAGTATTTGAATTTCATTGCTAGCACTTTTGTGCATACTGAAGCAATTTATGGCTTTAAATATCACATTATTTGAGTTATAGAGGAATTTGTCTGCTTTTCCTATTACCCCCACCCACATTATTGATTTTTTCTTTTTTGCCATATGGTAATGCTATGGCACAGAAGCATGCATGCTTGCTGATTCTTTTTTATTTCCATCAACCTCTTTTTTTTTTTTGTATAGCACAGTGAACCAGGATGGATTTAAACCAAATCTAGAGACTCATCTTCTCCCTTTACTCTCAATGAAACATGAAGAAACTTCTTTGGAATCAAAAGAAAAGAGTACTGCAATGTCATCTAAATCTTCTCATCACCCTCTGCTGATGCAGGTATCTATTGTTTTTCCGTCTTTCCATTTGAATATTAAGTACCCCTTAATTGTTTGAACAAACTGATATGTTCATCGATTCTAACTATTTAAACTTCAGTTGAATATTTGAGTACCAGAGGAGAATAACCCATGCATAATCTATTAAAAAAGATATTGATTTCATATAGCCTCACAGTAGTTGCATGCCAGAACTATTGTTCTATGTTTCATTTCAATTATATAGTACAGTCCAGAGTAGAAGAAATCAAAATTCTTAATGTGCTGCCAAACATGAATTGTAATAATTTTGTAGTTGCTATAACACAGGATTCCTTGTGAGGTAACCTAAAGAATGTCATCAAAGGCCTGGTACCATAGAAATAAATATAGACATCTTCGGGACGAGCAACATTAGAAATCAATATTTTACTTTAGGCTAGAATTTCTGGCTTGTGGTTTCTAGCATGTTTGACTTGTACTTGACTGTAATATAATAAAAATGATCCCTTGTGAAGTTACAATCCATGTAGTAGTTTATAGTCTCTGAAAACCCGACAATTTAATTTTACATTTTATATACTATAGAAGAATTATATATCAATTAATTGGTTGCATTGGATTTTTACATCCAAATGCATGGTAATGTCTAGGAAGACACAAAAATAAAGATTTTCTTTCACAGAAAGGGATGATTGCATGTGATTTTTTTTATTTTCTATCTTAGATTAGATAAAAGCACATTTGAAAATAACCGAATGGTTTAAGCAGCAGAAGCTTGGAAGTAAAATGAGGTAGCAAGGAACACTGCACGGAAATTATAATGTCAAAATAAGTGATGAGACATGTCTTCATGTGTGCTACCCATCTATTTGTATGTTCGAGATAGTGCTTTTAGTACTTTGGATTTGAGAATTAGTTTCTAAGTCAAACTAGATTGATATTTGCTGTTTAGCAATTGATATGCTGAGATTGGAATGGAATTGAAATAATTAATCTGTCATGATTTTAATTCTAGCTTACCTATCTATTGCTTATTACTATTTAAAATATTCTTGGGCTTTGATTCTCAGGTATTGTCGGATGAGTTGAACTGTGATGTTGATGACATAGTGAGTGTTGAACTAAATGTTTGTGATACTCAACCTAGCTGCCTTGGTGGTGGAAACAACGAATTCATATTTTCTGGAAGACTAGACAATCTTGCTTCAAGTTATTGTGCATTAAGAGCACTTATTGATTCATGCGAATCTCCTGGTGACTTAGCATCAGAGCATGCAGTTCGGATGGTTGCTTTGTTTGACAATGAAGAGGTATCCCTTTCTTGATTAATTTCTTTGCTTTATATCATTTGGTAGACTCCAAATTTCGCTCAGTAACTAAATGCGCCAACTACTTGTATCCATCGTGTGTGGACAACCACTGTGATAATGACAGTAGGAAATTAAAGTGATCATGACAAATTCTTTGCAGATCATGATAATTCACCTTGCATCATTTCTTGATGCTATTTCTAACAGCTCCTATTTAGGTGGGTTCAGGTTCTATTCAAGGAGCTGGTGCACCTACCATGTTTCAGGCCATAAGACGCATAGTTGGAGACTTAGCAAATAACCATGTTGGTGAAAGTTCTTTCGAGCGTACTATTCGCCAATCATTTCTTGGTATGCCATAAGGCAGTAAATTTCTTACCGCAGTTGATACCACAAGTCTGTATATTCAATTGAGTCAATTGCAAGGCTGCAGTTGTGAATATATTGTGGTGTGCATATTAGTTTTGGCCAACAATTTGTAAGAAGTAAATACTTATAAAAATATGTATATTCAATGTAGAATAGGTATCTTTATTTTGGTGTATAAGCAGTAGCAATTTTAAGTTCTTAATGTTTGACATAAAATTCTGGAGAAGTCCACTAAAGTATCTTGTGGCTTCTATATAATAGTCTCTGCAGATATGGCTCATGGAGTGCATCCAAATTTTATGGATAAGCATGAAGAACACCACCGACCATGCTGCAGAAAGGGCTTGTCATTAAACACAATGCGAACCAGCGATATGCTACCAGTGGAGTCACATCTTTTCTCTTTAAAGAAGTTGGAAAAATTCATAACCTACCAACTCAGGTCATTTCTTTAACTATTATGATTTACATTTGTTCAAACTGATGCATTATTTATCTAACATGAAACTATATGCAGATGAGAATGCATGTCTTCAACTATTCGTTTCAATTCATGTAGCTTACCTGAGTACTTCAAGGGCATGGAATAATTTCAAAGTGCATTAACCGAACTTCGCATGGTTGTTTACATGCAGGAATTTGTGGTTAGAAATGATATGGGATGTGGATCAACCATAGGTCCAATACTGGCTTCTGGGGTTGGCATCCGAACTGTTGACTGTGGAATTGCTCAACTATCAATGCACAGGTACTAGTGAATGTTTTCTTTGCACTAAGAACATTAGTGGTTATCCCCATCAGTTTATACTTCCATGTTTCATTTATTCCCTTGTTTTGACTCTGCTTATACTTGGATTGCAGTATAAGAGAAATATGTGGGAAGGAAGATATAGACATTGCTTACAAGCATTTCAAGGTTTTCTATCAAAGCTTTTCAAGCATAGACAAGATGCTCACTGTGGATATCTGAGATGCACTATATAAGGTGTTTGACTTTTGAGACAGCTTGCTTCCATAACTTCTTTGTTATTATTATACCCAATATAATTTATTATGTACTTCTCGTACTCATATATATATATATATATATATATATATATATATATATATATATATATATATATAAACAAATACCAATACAATATACAATTCTTTCATTTTTGCATCCCAATATGGTATCAGATGAGAATTTTCATGCTTATGCTCTTTTTTCCTCTTTGGTAACCCCTTTTCGAGAAAATTTCGCCATGATCTTCTCTCGTTCTCATCATGAACATCATAACCACTTAGATTTCTCCTTTTTCTCAATCGATTCTTTCGATTCTTTCTATTCTTTGATTTCTTCTTGACTAATTTTTGAGCAACGATGTCGACCCTTTCAAATGAAGTTCCGTCACAGGAGGCTCCTCCGGCTTCGATGCTGCGTTCGTCAATTCCTCCGGCTTCATACTGGTGTCTCAACCACTTCAAGAAGATAACTATGCTTCTTGGTGTCGATCGATGCGTCTTGCATTCAGTGGAAAGCGCAAAATCGGGTTAATTGATGGCTCCCTCCCAAAACCAGACCCTGCTCTTGATTCAGTGCTTGCAGAAACATGGTAATGCACTAATGATATCGTCACTACTTGGTTGCTGAATTCGATTTCAAAAAATATCGCAGCAAACGTGATTTACGCTGGCTCAGCTGCACTTTTATGGCAAGATCTGGAAGTTAGGTTCTCCCAAAGCAACGGGCCTCGAATTTTTGCGTTAAAGAAATCACTGATGACACTGACTTAAGGATCTCTCACTATTTCACATTACTTCACGAAGCTGAAGATTCTTTGGGAAGAACTCAACACTTTTAAGCCTCTTGTTGCTTGTTCTTGCGGTGGAGTGAAGGTCATCCAAGCGTATCTCGATCAAGAGTACGTCATGCTATTCCTCATGGGATTAAATGACAATTTGGCAAATGTGAGGAGCCAAGTTCTGCTCTCAGATCCCCTGCCTCCAATTGGAAAAGTTTTCTCGCTAGTGTTGCAAGAGGAGAAACAGAGAGCACTCACTTCATCTTAACCACCTCAACACATGGCTTTTGCTGTGAAGCAAGCTCCAAGACTCATGGCAACTTCTGGATCTAAGATGAAAGGCAAGAAAGACCGTCCTCAATGTGCATATTGTGGCTATCTCGGCCACACAGAAGAAAAGTGCTACAAACTGCATGGCTATCCACCGGGCTACTCACAGAGCAGAAATACTCACCAAGTCACTCAAGTGAATCATGTCTACAAGCTCGA